>NW_027279963.1:310000-317500 GCF_046629955.1 Centroberyx affinis
ATAAAAGAAAATTATTTTCTCAATTATCTTGTTAACGCTCTGTGTGGCCTGCTGTTACAAAGGGTGCCTGTCATTCTGTAGGCTACAGATGGGAAGCTCACTGTTAACGTAGAAACCCAGCCAACATGGACAGACAGGCCAATGAATGGGAGGAATACAGAAAAAATAGGCACATGAATGGACCAAGTATGAGAGAATAGAGGAGAAAATAATGGGACCCCTATGGCGGATCAAGGAATAAAGGGATAAAGATGGAAAGATAGAGAGAAAGGACAGGGGAAGAGAAGGAGAGAAGGACAAACTGATGTAGGGATCAAAAGGATGAGTGACCAAGCGATGAAGAGACGGCAAGGGTTGAATAGGTGGAGGGGAGGGGCGAAGGATAATTAAGATAAACAGATGAAGACAGACAGGTGAAAAGATGACAGAAGATTTTCAATCAAGGAGGAGAAGCAGAAGAAGCCAGGCTGATTTTCAAACCCTGAAACAAGTGAGACACGGCTGATCTCAGGAAAGTGGCACTTGGTGTAGATGGATGGATAGGTGTCAAACAGTGGAAAGAGAGCTGAAAGGCTGGCCTGATAAAGTGTGTGTGTGTGTGTGTGTGTGTGTGTGTGTGTGGAGGGGGGGGGGGTAGACAGAGGTATAAGAACGACAGGGGGGATCAAAGGATGAGACGACGGGCCGATGTCATCAGCGGAGGAATGGATTGGTAGGTGATGGACAGGGAAACCAAGAACGATGGAGGGAACGACAGATTAGCAGTGAGAGACAAGGTGTTTGGAAGCATGAGAGAGGTAGAGAGGCATAGAACGATAGAGTGATGAACAGACAAGTAATTAAAAGACTGACTGTTTATGACAGGAAGAAACGCTGACGGATGGAGAGAGGATGGAGAGGGATGGGGTGATGAAGAATGAAGGGAGGTGGATGGCTGGATGATGGAGGGAGCGGAAAGAAGGGAATAGGTGAGGGATAACAATGGAAGGAAGAAAAATGTGTTAATAAAGTGTCGGCAGAGGGATGGGTGGATAGAGAGAGATGGATGAGTGAATGAATGGATGGGTGAAAGAATGAAAGGAATGAAAGCCTGATGTGACTGAATGTTAAGAGGATGCGTAATTGGACTGTTGGCAGTCTAACGCGGTGGGAAGGAGGGGTGGAGTCGGAGGGAGGAAAGGAATAGAGGTATGCAGCGATGGAGGGATGATGGGACGACAAAATGTGAAGATCTGGGGCAGCGTGAGGGGAGGGGACAAATGTAAAAAAAAAAACACGAAAAGTGGTATAAAAAGACGAGTGATTCAACAGTGCCGAGGTAGAGGGGTGATGGGTGAAAACGACGGAAGGAAGGACGGAGAATAGAGGTGGAATCCGATGAAAGGAGAGAGACGGAGTGTCAGGGAGAAGAGGAATGACTAATTGAAAGGCTGGCAGTCTGCGGTGGAAGCAACAAGCGATGGAGGAGGATAGAAGTAAGGAAGGATGGAGGGATGAGAGGATGAGTAATTAAACTGTTGACAGTCTGTTTAGGCACAGCAGGCGCCTGATGAGCAGAACAAACTGTAACCACGGCAACCGCTGGAGACAGACGGAGGGATGGATGGGGAGAGACAGATACGGGGCGGGTGAGACGGGGGGGGGGGGGGGCACACACAAGTATAACAGAGATGGAAAGAGGGAGAGAGGGAGAGAGAGATGAGCAGGCGAGAGAAGGGCTTTGTGAGAGGAGGATTAGAGAGAAGAAGAGAGGCACAAGTGGGAAATGAGGGATGAGAGAGCAAGAAAGAAGAGGAGAGGAGGGACAGGAAGAGGCATGAAGAGAAGAGAAGAGAAGAGGAGGGAGAGAGGAGAGAAGGATAGCTGGAAAAGAGAAGTCAAGGTATCTGCAGGTTTGAGAAAGCCAAATTTAAGACTTTTTAAGACTACCTGGAATTGAATTGAAGACTGATATAAAAACCAAAATAAAGAAACACAGCGAGCAAAACCGGCCTATTTCTGACTGAACATGGCTAATTAAAGTTCTGAAGTTATAAATGGGCAGTGTAAGAAAAGGGACAACAGAAAATTAAATGTTCAGGGACAGAAAGTCCAACTGTGTTTAATGAAGCCTAAATCATAAAAAAGAACATGTTTTGCATATTTTACTACTAACCCTGTTCTATATTAATCTAACAGTGGACAAAGACATCCATCATTGCATGGTGAAAAATTAAGGCCTCTAATAACTATAGATATTTCAATACTTTTTAAGGCCTTCATTTTTTATAAGATATTTTCAGACTTTTTCCAGACTTTTTCAGGAAGTAGAGAGGGAAAAGAGGGCAGAAAATTGCATACTTGCACACCCAACTCTGATCAGAAATACTATAATACTGTAAAATGTAGTGGATGTTTGCTTTAACCTGCTTGGAGGAGCAGATAGATAACATTTACTGCCAAGACAATTCAGATAGTGTCATGTAATCACACCGGTGCACTGACTGATCTTCCGCAGATAATATTTTCCTGCGATTGTCTAAGCATTCTGGCACTCGGTGTGTTGTCGCAGGAGGCAAATCCCACCCAACTGGCACGCACGCAAGAGGGTAAAAATGAAAAATAAGTTTGCTAATAGTATCTGACACAGGTGTGATAAACACACAAATAAGATAGTTATAGTCTGACTGGCGGCGGAACGTATCGATTAGTCACACACGAGCTAAATAAATGTACTGATTCAAATCCAAACATTGCAGAGGATCAACATGGTTTAAGGACATTTACACATAAAAAAAACCCAGCAGATTCACTGTCACATGCAGCCAAAAATACTACCAATTATGTCTGCACATACGCAGGCGTTTGTATGCATTACAGCCACTCACAACATGTGCGATAGGTTGTAGACGTTGAGCTGAATCATGGTGCAGAACACAGCGTGGGTGATGACTGTCAGGATAAAGCCGGCGTGTTCTTAGTCAGCAAAACGCATATCGTCTAACTTTGACAGCCGGGCAGAGAGCGTCCTTGCCTGTATCAGCATTGTAATACATTAGAATTAGAAGAAACTCCAGGGAAGCCAGTTTCCCCTGCGGCCTCATTCCAGCCCGGTGTTGGTTTGGCTTTGTTAGTGTCTAGGAACAGAGGAGAACGCTCGGTGTTGTGTGTTGCAGTGTGGTTTGACATGAGATGGAGGGAGGAGTGGGGAGAGCTGTAAAGAAAATAAATGAACAGCAAATAAAGAACTTAAGACAGAAAGAAAAAGAAGTGAACAAGTTTGGTGTATGTGTGTGTGTGGGTGGGTGGGTGGTTGTGTATAAGACTAATCAATACATGCATCATCGCCATTCAAAGCCATGGTTGGCATTTGATTGACCTACTGTGCTGGATGCAGAGTGCTGATTGGGTAATTGTTCTCTTACTCGGGACTTCCCTTTAGAAAGTTGGGAACCCTGCTGAATCATCAAACTGCCACTTACTCATACACACACACACACAGTCAAGCTGCATCCTGCTGTGTCAGCCAATCAGGGTCCATATAATTGCCGCCACAGGGTTTCTGATTGGGCGAGAGATGTTGACAGCTCAGAGTGGTGTGTGTGTTGTTTTTCGACCGGTGTTTGTGGTGGATTTGCAATTTTTCGTTGATTTATTTCAGCTATGTAAACAAAAACACAAAAAAAACAAAGTGCACACAAGCACAGGTGCGCGCGCGCACACGCACACACACGCACACACACACACACACAATCACCGACTGAAAATATGGAGAGATTGCAGGGAAGGAGAGTAATGAAGGATGAGGAGAAAGAGACGATGGAATGGAGAGAGGGGAAGAGGTGGAGGACTGAGGGGGAGAGAGAGCATAAAAAGGTTGAGCAAGAAAAGATACAGGGAGAGAGAGAGAGAGAGAGAGAGAGAGTGGAAGACAGGAGGCAGGGAAAAGAGGAGAGGGAGAAGGAGAGGGGGAGAAAAGAAAAAATGCAAGCACATTATGTTCAGGGTGAATGGCAGGCCAGTTATTTCATAACAGTGTTTGTGTTCAAGTGTGCATGTGCGTGTTGCATAGGCAGAAATGTGGGTGTAAGCATAAATGTATGTCAGTGCTTGTATGTCTGCAAGTTTGTGAGTTTGTGTTTGAGAGTGAGAATGTCTGTGTGTGTGTGTGTGTGTGTGTGTGTGCGCCTATAAAATGGGGATTAGAAGTAGCAGTAGTTTACCAAACTCCCCTTGGGTGACCCGTGTACAGCTGCAAGCACACACACACTCCCTCACTCTCTTACCCTCTCTCTCTCTCTCTCTCTCTCTCACGCGCGCACCCCCCTACACACGCACACAAAACCCTCAAAAACCCCAAAGCATCAAACTGCATACAAATGTCCAGTGGGACTGGCTCCAAACTTATTAGACGCTCCATACTGTAACTGTTTGGAATTGGGCCCAACCCGCAGGCTATGGCGCTATCACATTTAACAAGGCAGGAGGAATAATTACAAACTTTGAGCAGCATTAATTTACAAATCAGACACAGTTTTAAACGACCGATGCAGGTAATGGGACAGAATCCAAACTATGCAGGCATGATGCAGTAAATGGACTAATTCCAATTGGGGTTCTCTTTGAAGTCTGAGCAAGTCTGTGTCAAACTGCAAATTAAGTACAATTGCATTTTGAGGTAATATGGATTGACAATTTTGCTAACAGTGACCCAGTTCTTTCACTTTTGTGCCTTATACCCACTGTTAACCACCCAGAATTTGCTCCAATTTCAAAACCACATGACTGTCTCCTTGCTAAAAGCTATATCAGCCATCTCCATCACTTCAAACTAAAAGTGCACCATGTAGGCTATATCATGTAATTTAGGAGCAAACCTCAAAGGAGTACAGTATGTAGGCCATGGCAAACCGGATCCCCCGCCATGTACAGGGTAATACAAATCCTGCATCAAAAGATGAATATGTGGCAAAAACAAAGGCTGTCAGCTATTAATTATGGCCCTTTATTGGCCCCTGTATTAAACCATGTTACTGTGCAATTTAATCAGACGCTACTGTGCTATTGCCATCTGGAGTAAGGGAGCATCAAAACAGAATGGTATTGAGCCGCCTTTCTGGCACCAGTGTGACAGCCATCCACCAATGAAAAATGACTCCTCTTCCTAAAATATCCACGGAAAGAGCGTCCCAATATAACAGCATAACAGAAGTGCCAGAACTGTTTTCAGCGTACTTTATGTCCCTCATTTGCTCAGCTGCTACCTTCATTTTTGGCTGCTGAACTGTATCCATCTGTAAAAGCATTATAAATGTAAGCTATGAGACTACTGCTACCATTTACAAAGGGTATTTCAAAATGGATAATGCTGAGATCCTATTCTGCGGCCAGAGTGATGCTGAGGGGAAAAAAAAACAACTCAGAAAACGCACGCCCACCAAGCCTGTGCCAATGTACTTTCTTCTATGAATGTGGACACAAATGTGAGAAGTGTGCCACTGCTTTACACTGATGTAAGGAAACCTCAAGCTAATGAACACTTCATAGTAGATAAAACTTTAAGTTAAAAGAGAGCTTCAAAACCGATCATGTAAAGAACCCTTTCTGGCACTACCCACTCCCATGAAGTGCCAAAGAAAATCGTTGTCACCTCTGTCGTTTGCCAATTCAATTTACCTCCCAGAAATCTAATCCCCGAGCTGTGCAGTCATGCAGCCGTTCCAAAGGGGGGAAACAAAATAATTACAAAACCTCAGGAAGGAGTGGGGGGGATTGGCTCCCATAGATAAAACACCAGACTGCTCAGCCTGGTACAGAACTGGTAATAAAGGTTTCAGAGGCATTACAGAACTGTTCAGGCCGGTTTCTTAGCAGCAGCAGTCCTGGCTCGCTTCCATTTCTTGATGCTGATCTACAGTAGTAAAACAGGGATTTCAGCTGTTGTACAGCTGGTTGCGCAAGTTTCTTAGATGTTTCTTTGGCTGGATTTTCATGGGTAAAGCAAAGTCTCGGTTTTAACCCTCATGTTCTTTTTCACTCTTGTGTAAATCCAGCCTTAAAGCCGCTTCATGCTCACGCTCTGCCTTTCTTTAATTTGGTGCAGTTACAGAGTGTTTCTGTGGTTTGCTCGCCTACAAAAAAGAACAAAGCACCCATAGTGAATATCCTAATTCCATTTACAGAAAAGCCTGTATCATGACATATCGTCAATTACTTTTCAAGTGTGTGAGGACAAGGGAAATCCAGCACAGCTTTTCAGTTAGCTACCACTACTTTCTTGTTGTGTATTGCATCAGATACTAAGACCCTGGAAAAACCCTGCTCTTTCTTACTTCATGTAGTTGTTACTTTACCTCATTAACCAGTACTGGATCTTTTCTTCTGGACCTGTTTCCCAGTCCTGGATGGACAACAAAGCTCTACTCTACTCTAGCACGAGGGCCCTCTTGAGTGCCCAAATGAATTAAGGCAAATGGGGGAGGTGGAATTGGGGGCACGAGATGCCCGCCTTAGATGGCAAAAGATGTGAACTGTGACATTAAGCACAGAAATCTATTTCAGCCATAAGGCAGAAAAGGGTGACGCCTACTTATACTATGGTCCGCTGCTTAAGTTTTTTCTTGCCCATCATTTCACAAGTCTTCACGGTTCACCAGTCCCCAGCCTGCCGGCCCCAGCCCTAAATCAGACCAGTGGGTTAACGCTACCTTCTGGCTCCAGCATCGGCCGCTTCTTGGAGTCTGCCTCCGCACATACAGAGCAGAAAGAACATGTTTGGCCCGTAAAACAGACACTCTTCAAAGAATCCAAAGGTAACATTCTCTCAGGCTTCTCGGCTTTCTAAACTTTATTTTTAACTTATTTTCAAACTGGCTTTCTAAGTTCATTAAAGATTGGGCTGCTTATCTACATAGTAGACAGATCAAGTGCAGCGGTCTGCAAAAAAAAAAAAAAGCCAAACTTCAAAGCATCCACCAATATTATCTAAGTGTTTTCTCCAAACAGTAGAGTGGCTTGCTTTTCTTTGAAGTTTTGCCATTTTAAAAGATTATAGATACTTTTAGAACGCCTTAAGATAAGGGGCTATGGCCAAACACACTCTCTGCTACAATTTCACTGCTCTCTGAAGAAACACTCATACCTCCAAGAAGTCAATTTTCAGGCATGAAGGACGGCCCGATTTTCAGACTGCTGAAAATCACTAAAACCGGAGTTAGGTTTTCCTGCAAAAGTTGTGGCTTTCTATTTGAGCACAAATGCGTCACAAAGACAAAAATAAAGTCTTTATAAAACATCTTTCATTCCTAAACTGGTGCAGTGGTGGAACTTTTCCAGAGGGGGGGGGGGGGGGGGGGGACCCAAACAAAAACATTTAAAAAATCTGAGTGCGCAATGTTCCAGGAATAGAAACAATTATTAAAATCTCTCAAATAGGATGGATTCCAACAGGATTTAGTCAGAGAGACTCATGCACACAGATACACACAGACACTTGCTCATCGCACACGCACAAGCACACAC
>NW_027279963.1:322500-447500 GCF_046629955.1 Centroberyx affinis
TGGCGAAGAAACAAAGAAAAAGCCTTAGTGATAGGAACAGAGGTAAAGGAAGAGGAGGAGGAGGAGGTGGAGGAGGAGAGGCAGACAGTGGGTATGGTAAGAGAGAGCAGTGGGGGGAGGGCTAAAGTGTGGGTAGGCACGACATGAGGAGAGAGAGAGAGATGGGAGGCTTTCACAAGGAGAGAGGAGGTGAAAGAGCAGGAGAGAAAGAGCAGAAGGAAGGAAGGAAGGAAGGAAGGAAGAGAGAAATAAGACAGAGCAGAAGGAAGTTACTGCGAGAGCGAGCGAGAATAAGCGAGAGAGCAGGGCAGACAGAGACGGTAAAAGATAAGTAAAACAGAAAGGCTGAGAGGGAGGCGGGGTGGGTTGAAGGAAAGCGAAAGGTCAAATGAAGGAGTGCAGAGACACAGACTGCGCAACAGGGGAGTGTGTGAGTGTATTGACATTCAGTGTGCCAGGGGTAAAATAAGCTGTCTGAGCAGCGAGCATTAGCTAAGTACAGGGTAAGCTGGTCGAGCCGGGACTCAAGTGCCCTGCTTATTCTACAACAACACCTGACGTTAGGGCTTTCCAGAGGCCACGGCACAGGCATTTTAAAGTGATATTTCACTTTGCCGGAGCGTTTTTCGCATTTTAGTATGCACGCCTCCACAGGAGTTCAGGAGCAGTCGACTTCCAGCGTCGTCTGCCCTGGGGACCGGCTGTCGCTGCAGGCATTCGAGACTTGTTTCTCCTCTCCCCCCCCTCCAGCTCTGAGCAATTTCAAAAAGCTGTAATTTCCTCTTGAAATTGATGACCCCGAGACATAATGAAATAGCATTATCTGCAGTGGCATCGCTATGCTGGAGAGAGTGTTAGTCGTATGTTTTTTAAGTTCAGTTTGAAAAAGACATTGAGTGGTAGTGGCTACAGATCTATAGAGTAGGCAGTATTGGTGCTGGACAGATCAGACCAAGTTATATGCATCAAAAATGTGCAAACAAGGTGACAGAATCTAGGAGACTGATAATTTTGCCCACAATCACAGCAACAGAATGTTTTAATACTTGTTCATTATAGCCTATTAAGTAATCCATATTGAATCAATTCCCATCTTAGTCGAGGGGGAATACTGCTCATCTCTTCTGGCTCAAAATGTTGCTTGTGTTAAATGGGTTTTACAGTGAAATCATTTCAAAGCCTGAGAGAAAATGCAACATAGTAGTTTGTAGCATTACATTAGAAACCTCATCAGCTAAAATCTCACTTTAAAAATGCACATTATAGGGCTTGAAAATGATGTACAGTAGCCTGCATCACATAGTGAGCTGATATTTTGTTAAAGCAAACCCATGTAGTTGGGAGGAAGAAAAAGGCAAAATAATAGTGGAAAACACACTTTGATGTCAAGGTTGCATTAATATCCGAGCTAGGTGGTAAACCCTCTTCTAGTTTCACAAGGAAAGAGCAAAGCTAGCACCTAATGGAAAATATTGAGCCAGCAATTTGCATGAACTTGTAAAGTCAGCATGATATATGGTTATATGTCCGGTCGTTACTCAAAGTATTAGGTTGCATACATTATATATCACTATGTAATCACCATGCCCTGGGCACATCACTCCACTGCAGAGGTTTCCAGAACGTTCAACACAAAAACACAGCCGTCCTTCTCGTTTGGTGTTAGTCTCTCTCTCTGACTCACCATCTCCTTCTCTGTCTCCTCTCTCTCTTTCTCTCTCTCTCTCTCTCTAGTCACCGCCGCTGTGACTGTTGTTATCAACACTCGCTGTCACTCTCTCTGTATCTAGGTTACGGTTGCTATGACGACTATTATGCATGCCAATCAGCCGCCCATTTCAGAGGAAGTGACTCATGTCCATACCTATTAGCTCATAGCTGCATTTAGAATGTGCATGAGGATGTATATTCAGTAATCCCACACTTTTGTTTACTGGGAGCGTTCCTGTTGAATTAAGCTGGCAGTGGGGCCTGCCTGTATGTGCTATACTGCACTGTCCCCTACAGACTGTTTCAGCTGTAGTGTAGTTAGCGGAGACCTACATTGAGCTCGCTACTTGACTTGAGTCTTACTTTGGAAGCAAGGCTGATAGGCTGGTGACCCAATTTGATTCCCTGACCCACAGTCTTAAGAAACCAGGTTCTATGTTATAACACTGTTGTCTAATCCCCTCTCGCAGGCTTCTAGGTAACGGTTACTATGGGGACTGGCTGTGTTCAGTCTTTTGGGATGTTGTTGCTAGGCAATGAGCTGTCTGTAGTGTTAAGAGGTACACAGGGCTCTCTGTGTGCTTGCAAGTGTGTATGTAAGAGGTATGGCAAGACAGTGAGTGTGTGTTGCAGGGGAGTCAACCATTACTCAACGCTTTTTTTTTTTATACTATAAGCACCAAGTGGACACTGTCGTAGAGTGGTACTCATTGAAGATGAGGCGCAGGCACACGCACACACACACGCACACACACACACACACACACAGAGCAAGCTCTTGTTCCAGCTTTGTCTAGTCAAGAGTAGGTGGAAGACTGGAAACTAGACATACAAACACACACTTCACCAGACATCTCTTATATAACACCGTCTGACCCAGGGAATGAGTCTAAAACCCATTCTGCTCCTTTTTTTCTCTCCCTCCTCTCTCTCTCTCTCTCTCCATCTCTAGGTCTGTGGATAGCCAGGCGTTCTACCATGCCTGTCCCCCCACCCCTCAATCCCCGCAGACAAAACCACCCATCCCGCACACACCTCCACCCCAAACAAAGGGCAGAACAGTCTCCCTTCCCCTCCCTCTTCCCTCCATCCAGCCTCTCTCTTCCTCTTCTTCCCCCTCTCCATATCTCCTCCATCTCCTCTTCAACCTCTTCCTCCTCCTCCTCCTCCTCCTCCACTTCCACCCATCTAGTCCACTGCGGCTGCCCCAGGACTACAAAAAGAACGCTTCCCGACTCGGTCCCTTTCCCGGCTTTTCACTGGCTGACCCTGGTCACATGCTGCCTGCTGCCGTCTCTGATTGGAGCGGGGGAGACGTGGGGCGTGGTCTCCGCCTGTCCCTTCCACTGCGTCTGTCGAAACCTCTCGGAGTCACTCAGCACGCTCTGCGCCGACAAGGGCCTCCTGTTCGTCCCCCCGCACGTCGACCGGCGCACCGTCGAACTGCGGCTGGCCGACAACTTTATCACGGAAGTGGGCGGGATCGACTTTGTCAACATGAGCGGCTTGGTGGACCTGACCCTGTCGCGGAACACCATCCATCTGATTCGACCAATGGCCTTTGCTGATCTGGAGAGCTTGCGGTCGCTGCATCTGGATGGTGAGCCGCAGCAGTGATTTGTTTAGATTGATGAAAATACGCAGCGATATGCAAAATAAGCAGCTTAGTGGTCAAGTAGCATGCCAAGAAATGACAGTAGCTATTATTTGTGTGTCTAGGTAATCGCTTGACAACACTGGGACCCCGAGACCTCGCGGGACTGGTCAATCTACAACACCTGATCGTCAACAACAACCAGCTGGTCAAAGTCTCCGTCCAGGCCTTTGACGACTTCTTGGTTTCACTGGAGGACCTGGACATGTCCTACAACAACCTAAGAAGGTAACCGTTTACATTACATTTGCCTCTATTCTGTTCTGCTTTTACTCTGCATTCCCTTGCTCTACTCTAACTATGCTGAACTGAACTGAACTGAATTCCATTGCTCGCTGAAGTGTCTTCTATGATCAAGAGTCAGCAAACACAGTGAACAGAATCAGACTCACACTGCTGAGACTAGGAGGTAGACTAAAAGCTCATGACACTGAAAGAAAATTCATTTTAATGAGGCCCTAATTTCCTCTGTCCTTGATTTTCCTAACATTTGAGCAAAAATGAATGTACACACGAGCTCACTGAATGGAGACATTTAAACATCTCTCTTCTATTCCTCTGGACTAAATAACTCAGAACAATGGTGATATTTTCTACCAATCCTCTATTCTCTCCGCAGTGTTCCACTGCGTTGATGAATTCAGCAGCTTTTGGCTGTCAGTTCTGATTAAGATGTTTCATTTGTCTCCTCTACAGGAGCTCCCTGGCCTCTCTCCAACCTCCACCAAGACATAAGAAAAGTGTAAAGAGTTTTAATGATGCATACATTAACAACTGCTGTTTGTCTTCCATTACGAGTTATCGAGGGAAGTCTGTGCAGAATGAGATGTTGTTCAAAGTGAGCCTGCATGACATAGGATTGTTTCTTATCAGGGTCAAAAGGGCCTCAGCAGGCAATAGGTCATGGGACAAGTTTTGATGAAACAGTCCTTTTTAGGCAGGGTAGAAGCTCATCCAGGTGGCTCAACCCACCTTGTTAATTTGATGGTGAAGGAAACTGAGCAGAATTTGGTTCCTCCTGCATGTTGAATTTATTCATAAAGCACTTTTAGCAGTTGTATCTACAGTGCTTTACAGAGCATTTTTGATCATTCACATCTGATGGAACCACAAGTGAGGATACATAGGCAATGGAGATGTGCAACACAGCAAGGATGGGTATTTTTGAATAAAAGTGTAATGACAAACTCTTGGTCATGACTTTTGGCGCCCTTACCCATCTTCATTGCCCAAATATGACGCTTCTGTCATGTATCCAGGCTTTACATGATTGTGGACAAAGAATTAATGGACCATATCAATGAGGCATTTTTGTATTACAACATCCCCCTCCAGCCTTCTGTTTGTCTCTCCCTCTCATCTAAACCAAGAACATAATTTAATAAATCATTAAGCCTTGTACCTCTCTCTCTATCACATCTATTGCACAGACATGCTATAGACAAAGAAAGTGAACATCTGTTGTTGTTGTCTGTTGTAGCTGTCATTACTCTTCATTCTCTCTGACTTTCTTTCCTTCTCTCTCTCGTGAAGCGATTCAGAATATAGCAAGCGTCCACAACCTGAACTTAGATACACTAATAGACCATCATGGTCATCATATACAGGCAATATTTTAAGTCCATTTAGATGCCTAAATTTTCAGTCTTGACAAAATCATACGGGTAGCATAGTGGGTATAAGGTACAGCAATATCAAAAACAAACTGGCAAATTTGCCAACAACTTAAAATGTTGCCTGAAGTCTTTAAGTTTATTTATTTTTGCCAAATAAAATCTTAAATTAACTTAATGATGTGTGATATTAAGACTGGTAGCAGGTTCTCCTCTGTGTGTTCAGTACTGAGTGAACTTCAGTGCTTTAGAGTTGAGCAAATTATATCCTCCGCTAAACATACAATATGCTAAAGCAAAAGCGTGCACTGTGTTGAAATGAATAAATACAGAACGCAGAGATGAAACTACTACCAATCTCGGTGCATAACTCTCATTTTCTAAAAATAGTGTATTCCTTAACATTTATCCTCTTCTGCTGATTCTCGCTATGGGCGATTTTGACTCATACCAATTTGTCTACAAAACTGTACTAAAAGGAATGCTTACAATGAGGAATACTAAATGACCACAGTGACGGGCCACAGATGGGACTGGTGAAACCCAGAGAAAGAGGAGGATTGAGGAAGAAAATGAGCATCTGCCGTTGTTGTTGCTTGTCACTGCTGTCACAATTAATTAGCCTTTGCTTTGTCCCTTTTTCTGCAGAGTAACAGAGGAAGCTGTTCAGAATATAGAGAGTGAACTTTGACCGTGACATGACGGATCGTATAGTAGCGCAGGGGTACTGTACTTAGGTTAATTTCTTACATTAATCTCTTTTACTCAGGAGGGAGATTGATCATCACAGTGGGGAATCTGTGTTCACGGCTGTCAGCCCATTACTTCTAAGATATATCCTCTGATTTCTTCTCTCTCCCACACCACAGCAGTCTAGAGTACATGGCCAGTCTGCTCAGTCTAAACAAAAGCTATTACTTGAAACGCCATGAAGCAAATCTCACATTAATGTCTTCACATCTCTTTATGTCTTGCTGCAGAGTGCCGTGGGAGTCCATTCAGAACATGGCCAGTCTCCACACGCTGAACCTGGACCATAACCTGATAGACCACATAGCAGAGGGGGTCTTTGGGGAGCTGTATAAGCTCGCCAGGCTGGATATGACCTCCAACAGGCTGCGGACTTTGCCCCCTGATCCCCTCTTTGCCAGGTAGGTCTCAGCCTTTGTCTTTGTCAACCTTGGCTTTTTGTTTTTCAAAAGCAGCTTAGAAAGATACCATCTGTCCTTTTGAAAGCCAATACACAAATACCTGTATTATGTTAAAGCCATGCTATAGAGACAATATTGAGACAGTGTGCAATTAAGATAATTCCATAAAAGACAATGTGGATTATTATGAGGAAGAAAGATAATCCAAAATTACTATTAGCCATAATGGCTGACAAAATACCTCATTAATATTGCCCCTTTATCATGGCATTTATCTTGCTGCTTCCAAGCATGCCAAGGTCTTTCCTCTCCTGTTCTGTTGAGTTAAATTCCTCTTGTCTCATTTTAGTTCACTTTTGTATTCCGTTGTCATATTGAAGTGAGGCTGTGGCTTGTTGCAGACAGCTATATGCATTCCAACTCATATTTTAAGTTGAATCTTAACGCTGCCATAAACAGCTTCTTAAGTCTGGCACGGCTGTTCTTTCCTATAGATTCCTTTCTTCATCTTCTCTTTTAATCTTGTTTTTCATTATACTTCTTGCTGCATGCGCCATTGGAGAGCTTTACAAAACCCTGTCATTTAAAATTACCCACCTGTGCTTTTTATCTCTGTACGTAGCCATGGGAGAGCTCTATACAGCGGCCTCCAACTGCCTCCCTGTCTTTTATAGTTCCAATTTTTTCTTCTATATTTACTCTGTACCACCTGTTCCTCCTCGTAGTATTTGCTGCTTCATTGGAAGGCTGCTGTTATCATTGCTCTATATATCAAATTATTCAACTTTTGCCAAAGCCTGGCCAAAGAGATTTACAATACTTTGATTCAGTTACCCATCCCTATTCCTGCTTCTACATTGCATTAAAATTATGTAAACATATAATCATGTAAACCTAATACCCATGTATTGAACCTACTTGTTTAACTGGACTCCTTTCAAATATTGAGAGCTTGCTGTAGATCAATTAACAAACAGGGTTTTTTAGGTAATCCTACTGGTACCATTATGCCAAGAAAGATTTAACAATTTGTGGAAAAAAAAAAAACCTCGAAAGAGAATCTGCTTATAAAGTAAGACCAACAGAGTATAGATTTCCTCAATGTTTGCAAGTTATTAAAATTTTTTATTTTGCCCAAACCTGATGCAAGATGCCATAAGAGCACTTCTGTTGAGCATGGCTCCTGGCTAGGTTAACAGCCTGTTTTGGAACATCACTTGTTTCTCCCATTTTAAGCAGCAAGCTGTTATAAACTCATTGGTGCCAAGTTCTTTTGTCTCTTTTCTACTTCTCCTCTAATAGTCAAATGACATCAAAAACAGTTTAAAATTTTTTAAAGGCAAAACAACTTGCACAGAAGGGGAACTGTGAAGTTGCAGCAATTTTGGAAAAGGCACAATCATAAATAACAGGAAAAAAGGTTTCTTATTTTTGACTTGGTTGGACAGTTTTCTTACATTGTTAATACTTGAAAACAACAAGCTAAAATAAACATATGTTGCTTTGCGATTGGGTCAGAAAGTCCCAAAGAGCTTATTTTCCATCTACAAGTCAAACTGGTGTAGAGATGTATTCTGGATTGCATCTTTAACTCTTTTTCTATTGTCGTCATCAGGTCCCAGACAGGCGCTATAAGTCCAACCCCCTACAATGCTGTCATAAGCCTGAACTTTGGGGGGAACCCGCTGCACTGCAACTGCGAGTTGCTATGGTTACGGCGGCTCATCCGTGGAGATGACATGGAGACCTGCGCCACGCCTCCTCACCTGGCTGGAAGGTAGACATTGTTGATTGATCACTGGATACTGACTCACTCCTCACAAATGATGATTGTTGTCCATCTAACCAATAATACTTTCTCATCCTAATCCTTTGACAGCAAAAATGCCTCACTGATTCAAAGAGAGAAAAAGAATAGATGAGAAAGAAATGACAGAGTAGATTATTTTCTTCCTAACTTCCGCTATTCCTGTCTCAGCAATGCAAAGTTATATGTGAAATGATACATTAAGTCTAATGTCTAATGGAATATCTTATACTATCCCTCTGGACTGTATATGAGGTCCTGACCATGTGCGTCACTGTTCTGTGACACTCAGTAAGTGGTCGATATTCCTCTGCAACATCGTCAAGACAAATCCCTGTACTTGACCAATGAATTCATTATGATCTCTCTTCCTCTCTTCCGTCTCCCTCCCTCCATCCCTCCACCTCTCTCACAGGTATTTCTGGTCAGTCCCTGTAGTGAAAAGTTTCCAGTGAAAGCAAAGGACTGAGCAGGAAAATGAGCATCTGTTGTTGTCATCTGCCACTGCTGTCACCATTAATTAGTCTTTGCTTCATCCTGTTCTCTGCAGAGTAGCATGGGAAATTGTTCAGAATGTGGCGAGTTGCTGAACTTTGACCCTAACTTGATAGATGACAGCTCATGCATCTTTAGGTTCATTTATTACATTAATCTCTCTAACCCACGAGGGAGAGACAAAACGAGACACATTCCTGTCCTTGACCAAAAAAGTGATTCTGCTCTCCCTCCCTCTCTCTCCCAGGTATTTCTGGTCCATCCCTGAGGAGGAGTTCACGTGCGAGCCACCTCTCATCACCCGGCACACCCACAAGCTCTGGGTCCTGGAAGGCCAGCGAGCCACGCTAAAGTGCCGCTCCATCGGCGACCCCGAGCCAGTAGTCCACTGGGTTTCACCCGACGACCGCATCGTCGCCAACTCGTCCCGGACCAGCTCCTTCAGCAACGGGACCTTGGATATCTTGGTGACCGTTGCTCGGGACGATGGAGCATACACATGTATCGCGATAAACGCGGCGGGGGAAGCGACTGCCACGGTGGACCTGAAGATAATCCCACTGCCCCACCGGGGCGGAGGAGGTGGGAACACGGGGAGTAATAGCGGGAATACCAAGAACAATGGGAACGTGACCAATGGGATTTTACGGACCGATCCGGGCTCCTCGGATATCAGCACGGGGAAAAACGGAGGGATTAACAACGGGGGAGGACGCGTCGGAGAGGCGGAGGACGGCAGGAGAGGCGGAGGGGGGGACGACGAGGACGACAGCGGCAGGGCTTCGGAAGGGGAGAGGGCAGATGGAGGGAGCATGGAGGACGACGAGGGGGACGAGGAGGAGGAGGAGGAAGCGAGGATGGTGGGAGTACAGGGGATTACGTCGACCTCGGCTCAGGTCCGATGGGATTTAGGGCGTTTGTCTGGGGCTTACCTCGTCTGGATGTATCAGATACAGTACAACTGCACCGCCGATGAGACCCTCATCTACAGGTCAGCTCAACTTTTACTGTACTTTGCACACTCCTCACACACTCCTGCATTAGTACTACAGAGACTGCTGTGAAGGCTTCTCTTGTATACTGCAGCACAAAACCTGCCTCTTCCAAACTTGGTACCTTATCAGGTTTGTTACACACTTGTCACTAGGTATCTGTTAGTGTCCTGCAGTGACGGCCCTTCTCCCACATGTAACCAGCAATCATTTTGTGACAGGCGCTGTCTCTTTTCCCCTCCTAAATGGTGGATCTCTCATTTTTGGTACAACACTCCTCAAATATTTATCCATCACGGCATGAAACTACAGTTCTGCAAATGTTAACCTTGTACATGGATGGGGTGGATAGCTCAAGGGAAGGATGGATGGGGAGAGAGATGAAGGGATGGGGGGGACGGAGGTAGTTAATCATTTATCTCCATCGCTGCATGACACTAACGCTCAACAGTTGGATAGCTAGTGCATATGGATGAGGGAGGGATGGAAGGACGTGTGGATGAAGGTTGGGGGATACAGGGGGGCGAGAAACTGTCTGGAAATGTGCGGCAAGGTGGCTTGAACGCTCTCAAACACTCTGAAAACACACCTACACAGAGACAAGCACCTCCTGTCACACTCTGAATGCAAGATGTTAACAGTGTGTCCATAGCAACATCTATTGACATAGCATGTGTCAGTATTAATGTGCCAGTTTGAAAAGTAATCCAAGATCTTTGCACGACATGTCCTTTTTAAGTTGCAGTAACTAAACATTTAAGCCGGCAGTGAGCCACGTCATTTCACATTTAAAATGAAATCTCCTCTCACTTCCATTTCAATGTGTACTTGCAAGGCTCTCACAGGCAGAAAAATAATCAAACATTTATACAGAATAGGGATTTGAGGTGAAGGGTGGCAACGTTCTCCTTGTTACCACAAATTATTTAAGAGACCCACCCCACCGTGTGCATTTTAGGGAAAATATGAGGTGAAAAACAAGTGTGCCTGCCCATGAAAGCCTGGACAAAGTTGAACAACTTGCCCCACTGTTTCTATGCATCACTGTCAGACGGTACACATAGCTGTGGGCCCACTAAAAAGAGGGAAGGATGGATGGATGTAGGGACAGATGGAGCTAAAAAGAGCAGAGAGAGGAACAAATCAAAGCAAAGCAGTCCAACAACGTGTCTGTAACACCTTGTCATTTTACATGGAAAATGAGATTTCACAAATTTTACATTTTTTGCGTGCGTTCACACAGCGAGGAATGAGTGATGAAACATTTATCCCCGTCACTGTAAAACCCAACTACTTAAGTATGAGTAGACGCAGAGAGAGAGAGAGATGGAGAGTTTGAAATGGAGAGGGGGAGGGAGAAAGAGGGGAATAGAGGAAAGAATGGGTGGAGTGAGGCGGGATGGAGGGAGGGAGGAGGGGGAGAAAGGGGTTAAACAGGAAGACAGATAGAGGCAACTTCGAAAACATGCCACGGTAGGTTTGAGTTCAAGCTACTTAGTATTACATGAATAATGCCATTTCCCATTCATATGCATTCCTTGTTTGTTGGCTCTGAATTGACAAATATGGAATGATAAAACATTTGTGTGTGTGGTTGTCACTACAGTGCAACAGTGGCTGGAACAGTGAGAGCGAGGGTTGGAGGCATAGAGGGAGAGAGGGAGGTAGAGAGAGATAGAGGGTCAGTTGTTGTGGCATTATTCATGTGTTTGTTTCTGAATTCATTCTTAGTTGGTGCAGGGATTCAATGGTGTTAAGTTGTAAATAGTATTGAGAAGGTGTAGAGAGCTAATTATATCACAGGAGGAGGATAGCGAAGAAAGGGGGATGGGTGGATGAATGTAAGAACAGTTTGTGGGTATTGTCAGAAGGAAGGAAGGAAGGAAGGATGAATGAAGGAAGGCAGCCAAAGCTGGATGGATGACAGAGGAAGTAGACGGAGGGATGGGAGAAGAAACAGAAATAGTTTGAGTGATGGACGGAGGCGGAGGGGATGGAGGAATTTTAAGATTGGAGTGAGGCCTTAGAGATTTCAAAGGAGGAAGAGAGGGATTGAGGGAAGGAGAGAAGATAGGAGTGGAAGTCTAGCTACCCAGGTCGCCTTGGGAGAGATTGAGATAAAAGGAGGATGGGTGAAAGGAGAGAGAGTGACAGGCAGTGAGGGGAAAGGAGAGAGATGGGCGGGGCAAATGGCCCTCAAGGAGAGAGCAAGGGAGCAAGGGTGAAGAGAGGGAGGAGAGGCATTTAAATCGACCACAGAGAGAAGATGTGAGTGTACACAACTTCAAATATACTCAAGTATAGAAACGGAGAGAGAGAGAAAGAGAGGGAGGAAGTACTTGGAAGGAGGTAAGTAATAGAGAGAAAGATGGAGTCAGAAAGTTGGGGTAATAGAGAGAAAGAGAGAGAGATGTGAAGTAGTCCTTAAAGACTAAAGAAGAAGGGATAATGCGATGAGGGAGCAGGAGGAGGAGGAGGAAAGGGAGGAGAGGTGGTTTAGCTAAAGCCCTGCAGAAAAGCACTTCACAGCCGGAGAGAGGGTCGGACGGATGAAAGGATGGAGGGAAAGAGAGAGGTGTCCCACTGAAACGCCAAACCGAAACAGACAAGCTGTACAGACTCTGCACAGTCCCATGATGCATCTGTAGTGATTACATGTAGAGAGCTAATTAATCATCAATTTATTTGAATGTGATCTCAGCTATCTGGCTCCCTAGGTGATCAGCTGCCTTCATCTCCTCTATGGAGAATATGCTAATGATAGGCTAGCTGGCTTGCTAGTTGATGTTAGCAACTAAACCTTAAGCAAACAGATCATACATTACCTTATTATATACAGTCTTATACAGCACATATACTGTATATATATGTTGTACTGTATATACAAACTTATAGATGAAAAACACAAATTAAGTTCTCCCATAGTGTAATGTTGTCAAAATTATGCACTGCATTATGAGATATTAAAATCAAAGCTATAGTGTGGAGATTTATAGACAAAAGTATAGATAGAAGAAAAATTTTCACAGCAATACAAGTACAGGTCCAGTTGCCCTGGCTGAATTTGGTAAAAAAAACAAGAAAAAGTGGAGGGAGAGGTAAACTGTCGTCTCTGAGGGGACAAACTTTAAATAAAAAATAATGCAATGGCAGCGGGGATGGAGGAGCGCCACAACAAAATGCTGATATGGAGAGAGAGGCACAGACCGAGATAGGGACAGAGAGAGGAGATAAACGAGAAAGACTGAGCCAAGGCGACCGGTGTCACAGGAGAGACGCTAGAAACGCAGTGAGGGAGGGAGAGTGAGCGATCGTCAGTTTGACTAAACCCCTCCAAACAAACCGCACCGCAGAGGGAAGCCAAAAAAAAAAAAACAGAGGAAGGGGAAAACTGTCTCGAAGGACAGAGATAGATACAGTGGCCAGCTTAAAAAAAGATACAGACGCTAACTGAATTAGAAAGGAGGGAGGGAGGGTGACAGAGGAGACAAGAAGTCAGACAGGAAAGGCTTTGTGGGAGGGAGGGAGGGAGGAAATTGGTCTCAGAGGAGAAATAGAGAGAAAAGGGAGGGGGGCTGCATTCGAAACGAAACATACCACAATGCAGCAGGGGATTTCCACTATAGATTTCTATGATACCATCAACATGCCAGTGCCAACCGCAATATTATACCACCAAGCGAGAGGGAGGGAACAGGAATACGAGAGGGCGACCAAAGGGAGCCGGGGTTATACAATGAAAGATGGGGCGAGGACGGAGAGAGAGATTTCATGTTTTCTATCTGCGATTTCTGTTCATTTTTTTGTTGTTATTGTTGCCGCTGCCGTGTGTCTGCTTTAGCGGGAGGAGAAAACCCTTATCAACCCAGCTGAATTGAATTGAGGAGGAGGGGGCAGAGAGAGACAGTGAGAGGGAGAAAGAGGGGAAATTGAGAGGGCAGCCGGAACGAGAGAGGTTTGAAAGATCGAAGGCAAGGAAAGACAGAAAGTGTGAGAGATAAAGAGAGATAGATAGATATATATAGAGAAAGAGAGAGAGTGAGAGAGAGAGAGACAGACAGAGAGTGAAAGCGCCTATGAGGAAAGAAACAAGCATCTAGTATCAGAGGGAAAAAAAAAAGGGGGAGGAATGGATTGAGAAAGAGAGAGAGAGAGAGAGAGAGGGGGGAGAACACATCGGGTAGCTGCCACAATTTATCTTCTTTAAAGGCCAGCCGCACACTCAACAACACCAGCCACTATTTCAGCCCGGCTTGTCTAATTTTGACGGCGCGCGTGACAGTGCCAGGTGGGACGCCGGCCAGCCGGGCGGCCCGCTCGGGGCGCCGCTCACCCCGTCACCCTCAGCCGTCACTAAGCCGCCCGGCCCCGGGCTTCGCCATAATGTCACAGCACTTTGATTTGATCGCAAGAAAATCTGCCTGATCCTCTAATGTGAGTTGGTGTTAAGATATTCTGAGAAGCACAGCAATAGAATAACCAGGGATTTGCTAAGCCTGCTGCTTGAATGTGAGCCACTACTGAGTTGTCATTTCTTTTGAGCCCTCGGCGTTAAAAATGTTGAATTTTGGACATTTTCTGCATACATTTCCAATTTGTAAGGGTCTATGTGGGTATGAATTGAAGAGTAAATTTGTAAAACGCTACAGTATCCATGCTGTAATTAATGTTAAATTTAAAGTTCATTATTCAACCTCTCTGAAATATAGAGGATCCAGTCAGTCCCCTAATAATCTGTAAATTGCAGCGCCATAATTTGTTCATAATTAATCATTTTCTTTTTTTTATGGTGGCTATCAGTTTTGAATGAAAGTTTCCAACAGCTTATGCATCACTGATGGAGCTCAGGGGGCACCACTTATGTCACTTGTACCTTTTAGAGCTAAAATGCTCCTCTTGGGTAGCAAATTTTCTTCTAAGCTTGCAAGCAGGAGAGTCAGTGTTTTGACAATTTTTACAATTTTGGCCAAATCCCAACGGGACGGCCTTCCCACTGGGCACTAAAAGTGCCAGGTTTGGCACCAACTTTGACGGGCAAAGAAAGAATCATGCAGAGAGAGAAAGAGGAGAGGGAGAGAATCAAACTGAGTTTAAGAAATAATGAGAGGAAGGTAGAGTCGCAGAAAAAAGAAAGAGGAGGGGGGACAGAGTTAAAAAGGACGGGGTGAGACGTTGACAGCCACAGGGGAGGAACACAGTGACAGCCAGACAGACGAGAGCAGAGGGAAAAAAGTCTCAAAAGGAGAAGGAAATGAAAAGATCAAAAAGAGGGAAAAATGGAAAATTAGGTGCACGGCGATACCACTCATTCGCTGCGGAGAATGACTCTGATAAGGAGTAATCATCTGACCCATTATATGTATTGAATATGGACATTTGTTTGGCGTCATTATAATGGGGATATAATCCTTTTCCCTCCATTGGAGAAATCAAACTTCTTCTTCTACATCTATATGTGAGAGACGAAGAAAATCAAATGGCTTTTCTTTGATTTCTGATGTGTTACACATGTCTATCATATGTTAGTACTGGGGAAACATCCTATTTTAGCCTGGTATCCAACATCAGTATAGGTGCATCCCTCCAGGCAAGGACAGATAAGCATGTAGGGAGAGATATACCGGTGTGACAGGGAAGAAGCCGGCAGGAATAAAGATGGGGTAGGAAAGGAGGAAGAAAGGAAACAAGGAAGGAAGGAGAGGGAGTGAGGGACAGAGGAAAGGGGGTTGACAGTTGCACTCCAGGGGAAAATGTAATGAGGTCTTAAACTACTTTGTCAATACACTTGTCAACTCGCATCAGAGTGATGGAGAGTGGGAGGTAGAAAGAGAGAGGGTCAGCACTCAATACATATGTCACCTTATATTATACTGTAGGGTCAGAGGAAGGCAGAAAGAGAGAGAAAGAGAGAGAGAGTGAGAGGGGCCGATACTTTTATCAGAGGGTCAGAGTAAGATGAAGAGAAAAGTGAAGAAGCAAAGAGACAAGGAGAAAAGGTGAGAGGGAGAGATGAAGATGAAATGACGGAGGCAACAGACAAATACTGGAGGATTGGAGAGGAGACAGGAGGTCAGAGAGGCAGAGCAGGACCAGGAACGAGGCGGTAAGCAAAAATCGGGGCAAACGAGGGAGAGCGGAATGAGGGGGGATAGATTAAGGAAAAATCAGAAAGACGGAGGGGAGGGATGAAACAAAATCCAGAGGGAAGAAAAAGAGATTGACAGACAGACAGATCAAGGAAAACAGAAGGAGAGATCAGACAAAAATCGAGGGAGACAGCCAACCAGACAGTAAACAGACAGACGGATCAAGACCAAAAACGGAGGGGAGGGTAAACGAACAAAAGACATGACATCGAGAGAAAGGAAACGAAGGCAGTATAGATGTCAGCCCGAAGAGGAGATAATTGCCTTGTTGTTCCTCCTCTCTCGCTCTTTCTCTCTTCTCTCTCTCATCTCTTTCTCTCTACCCTCCTATCCCGTTTTCTCTCTGTGCCCCATCTTGTTTTGTGTCAGATCATCAGACCAGGAAAAGCCGAGAGAGAATGAGACGAGGACAGAGAGAGAGAGAGAGAAATGAGATAGAATGAGGGGAAGGGAGGGATGAGGAAAGGGGGACAATCACTCTTTCCATCTTTCTTTTCCTCTCTCTCTCGGGTACTAATAATTACTCGTTTCTGTGTCACCAGCTTCAACAAAGCACTCCCTTGTCTCTTTCACTTTCGCCCTGCAACTGTGTGTGTGTGTGTGTGTGTGTGTCTCTATGTGTGTGTGCGTCCTTGCAGGATTGAAGCATAATTAGAAGCACTGAGACAGACACACACACACACTTCCAGTTAGTATGATAGGTGAGGGAGCACTTTGGCAGTCTCTTCAAATGTCAGGATGGAAATGAGGACCACACACACACACACACACACAGACACCATTATGGATACAGTTATATATGCACCATCATACATGGCGCTATGCTACATCGCACTTTATATTCATGAACATACATTGGCTCAGCGGCACAGGAGTGCTAAGGATTTAGGCGAATGTCATTCCGCGTGTTTCCCGGACACGCAGACCCGCATATTTGCATGTACACGAGACAACGGACACATAAATACGGTTAAAAATGCATAACGCGGTGAATGGTGGGGAATTAGCATATCAAAGATGCATGCGTCCGGTCACCCATGTATATTTCAGTGAGTTTGCCTATTTCTGTCGTCACCGGCGAGGCAAAAACAACAAGAGTGGTGATTCAAGAGCGCACGAGGGAGGGAGGGGTGGCGGCGTGGAGGAGAGGGAGATGGTATAGAGACAGGGAGGGAGGGGGGGGGGGGAGAAAATAAGGCTGGGAGAGAGAGAAGAGAGGAAGAAGGACAAGAAATAAAAGAGGAGGGGGGAGCAGAGAGTAGGGAAGAGAGGGAGGGAGAGGAGAGCGTGATGAGGAGGGAAGAGCAAAGCAGACTGGAGAGAAAATGATAAGATAGGAGGAGAGGAGGGGGAGAGAAAAGATGGAGGGCATGAGAGGAGAGAGGAGAGGAGAGTGACCTTGGATGCTAAATCACAGTATACAGTTATAGCTGCGGCTAATAGAGACACAGTACAATGACTGTACAGAGGAAAGAGGCTGGGAGACCAGGGAGCGCCCAGTGAGAATTACTGAAGGATTTGTGGCGAACAGAGCTGATTGGGTGCGTGCAGGAAATACATGGGAGGTAAGACAAGTAGAGCAAGAGACAAAGAGAAAGAAGAGATATGCAGAGAGAGAGATAAAGAGAACAGATGAATAAAAAACGCAAGTCGAGTGGAAAAAGATGCCAACAAAGAGGTTGGAAAAAAAAGTGTACAGTGGCAGATTTGGAGAAAGGGGGATGGGGAAAGAGAAAGGATGGTCGATTACGGAGCAATGAAAAGGGCAGAGGATAGAGGGATGGAGAGATAAGAGTAAGTGAGAGATCAGCGGAAAGAGGGAAATCCGCTCATAAAAGACGGATGGAAGGAAGAATGAGGAGGATGGATCAAGGGAGGGAGGATCGAAAAAGCGCTGAAAGGAAGGATAGAGGGAATGATGGAGGGATAGAGTGAATAAAGCAAGGGGTATTGAATGGCAGGATTAGAAAAATGACTCAAGGCCTCACTCGTGTGTGTGTGTGTGTGTGTGTGTGTGTGTGTGGGGCACGGTGACACAATAGAGTACCGATTGAATAGTCCCAAGTCTTCAAAATGCTGTGTCCCAGTTTATGATATACCACATTATTACAGAATGAAAACAGCATTCAGCGCATAGTCTTTTTAAATTCATGAACACACACATTCACATGGCACAGGATAATTCATGATATAACCATGTATGATATCAGGAGAGAGGGAATGGAATAGGATTCAATGTCTAAAAACATTAGTTGTACTTGACTGCTTTGGCGACATGGTTTCTTTTTCCAACATCCATTCCAATAAAGCATGTTGAATCGGCAACAGAAGGGGGTGAAGGGCAAAAGCAAAGACACGGGAGAGCGAGCAAAAAAGAAGGGCGAGCCGGGACATTGACGGAGGGCGAATCAAAGCGAGAGAAACCCCGTTTAAAATATAACCTTTCTTTTACCGAGAACCAGCTTCCTAGGCGAGTACACCGGCTCCCCACAGTGATGGTCAAGTCTCTGCCTCGCGGGATCTATCAATTATACATAGACACATAAAGGCCCTGGATGAACTGATACCGCTATAATATTTCTCCGCGCCTTTTATAAGGCTGTAATGTGACCGAGGCTTTTTATTCGGAAACAGAGTGCGGGCAGGCCTGGCGTTGCCGGTGCCACTTACTGCATATTTCATACGGGAAAATGTGATTGAAAACCCACCGTCTTTACTACTGGACTTTAAAAAAGGGGCATTTCTCCACTGACACGTCTGAACTGGCTTTATGCAAACCCCGCAGTGTAATTGATTCCCCGAGACAGACTTTCATTTCAGTTTTTCATCCCGAGATATTTGGATGTAACGCTTTGTTTTGATTTCGACTGATAAAATGTCGTACGCATTGCTCTACTTGAAACATATATTTTCCCAGTTTTTTTCCCAATTTTGCTATTACTCTGTGAAATATTTTCAATTTCCATCGTTCCACAGAGCTGCCTTTGACACCATATGAAATAAGTTCAAATCGAATACATAAGACATTTTTTTTATTGTTCTTGAAGTTCTTGTTGTTGTTGTTGGGTGAAGTGCCCCTTTAAGGATTTAGCTTCCATCTGAAACTATTTACAGAATTATGATGGATAATTAGGACGTTTCCTTACGCATTATGGCAGTCAGCTTCATTACCCTCTCTTAAGTACACCCTCTTCCTCTACCGCTGCACTGTTGCACTGTATCGCCTTGTTGCACTGTTTTATTGTTTCATTGTGCACGTGTAAAGTAAAATGACAAAGCTGAGTTGAATTCAATACACCTCGGATGACTGCCATGGAATGTGAGTGTTGTCATGAAAATGAGACTTGCTTCATGTGAGGATATTACATGAGACTTTGAGACACTTTCACCAGAAGTGCTGTTATACTGTTGAGCCAAATAATGAGCCTTTGCCATGGTAACGCACCTACTCCGGCACTGCGAAGTATGTTAATTGGTGATTTTGTGACAACGTTTGGAAACAATCTATGTCGGCCTAACGACCATTGGATAATGCTGATTTTAATGAGAACGCCTGCTATGTCCATTCAGATTATATTTGGACTGGGATTGTCAGATGTTCATACGGCATTGCTCTGTCATGTCATTGTTACATTGTAATTCCTTATGAAATCACTCTGAGCATGTCAGCAATTATAAGTCCTGATAAACAATGTGCCAGTGCTGCTACTCAAATCACTCGAGGTGTTTTGCTGCATCATGTCTTAATGAATTAAGAAACAGCCTAGAAACCAGTGTAGCCGGTTTCACAGCATGCTGATCTGTGCGACAACTTTTTTTACTGTACGATGTACAACATGGGCAATAGTGAATTAAAGCTGCACAACTGCTCCACTATTGAGAACAATCATTCAGAAAATTCTAACTTTGTTGAAAAGGCATTAGGGATCACGGTGACCAATATACCTATTAAGCTGCACTTTACAACACTGAGAAAGAATAGAATAGAAAAGAATAGAATGGGCTTCTATGATGACTCCCACTGTATTTTAACTTAGCTTATTTGATGATTTCTAAAACACGGTAACAATAACATTCAACTCTAAATTATCAATGAAAACAGAACAAGTAGGCTAAGGTCTTGCGGTCCTTGATGTCTGTAATACAAATGGATGATAGATGGATGAAAGTTAGGGGCCTTATACAACGGCTCCCCCTGGTATCTGAGTCACACTGGATGGCATTTAGAGAATGTGGTTCAAGTCTGAGGGGAGCTGGAATGGTTCGGGAGAGAGAGGAGGAGAGAGGAGAGAGCAAGAGAAGAAGAGAGGACAGGACTAGATATATAGAGAGCACAGTCTGTTGTCCAATACAAATAAGCCCTTTGATGTAGCATGAAAAGGCAAAGAGAGAGAGAGAGAGGGAGATAGAAAGAGAAAGAGAGAGAGAGAAAGAAAAAGAGATCACTAACAAAATATTCATGCTGGCAAACACAAATACACAAACACACACTTGCCCACAGAGGGTGTGACAGTAGAGGGCAAAGTCAGACCCATCAGCGACAGACACTCGAGCTGTGCTACAGTCACCCACACACACTTTACTCTAGTATGACACACACGCACACTGACAAGCAAACACACACACTTTTCTACTCCAGTATGCCACGCACAAACACAAGCGTACACACATACAAACTCTTAACTGTACCATGATGCACACACACACACACACACTTATGCAAAGCCTCTGCTCCTCCGTACTTCATCACCACCTCTCTTCATTTCTTTTTTTTTTTTTCACTCTCTCTCTTTGTCTCTCTGTCGTTCACCTCTCCCCCATTGGTTAGTTCTAGCGGCTGCTGGTACACTTAAAATGAGGACACATCCAAAGCACTTCTCTCTTCATTATCCCACGCAAGCACTCGTGCATTACAGACGCACGCAGCAACACATTTGCAGACAAAAGACACTAAAAACACACCCACGTTTGTATTGTACACTTCTGAGGACAATCCATTGACTTATATTCAGTCCCCGACCCCTTCTTCAAACCGCAGAAAGTAATTCTAGCCCTGACGGGTTAAATCTAAAATGGCCTCTTTTCAATGTGAGGTCCCACAAAATGGCTAGACATTTGGTTCTTACAAGGATACAAGTACAAGCTCCCCCCCCCCCCCCCCCCCACCCCCACCCCCCCCCCCCCCCCCCCCACACACACACACACACACACACACACACACACACACAGCACACTTGCACTCCAAATGAGCGGACAGAGAGCTCTCTTTTCATGTTCCCTCAGCTCGCTCTCCATCAATAGCCTCATTTTCCCTCTCTTCCCCTACTGCAGCATTCACCCTTTCCTCTCCCGCATCGTTTCTATCCATCCTTTCACACCTCCTTCCCTCAGCCTCTCTTTCAAAATCTCTCCCTTGTTTTGTTTTGCCAGCCTTCATGTTACTGCTGATACTTCAACTGATGAACACAGATTCGCTACATCCCAGGCATCGCATACTTGTTTATTTGACTGACCGCTACCTTTCTCTCTCTCTCTCCCTCTTCAGAATCCTACCATCCACCAGCGACCGATTCCTGTTGAAGAACTTGGTTTCGGGGGTGGACTACAACCTGTGCGTGCTGGCCATCTTTGATGACACAATCACGTCACTAGCGGCGACAAAAGTTCTGGGCTGCACCACGTTCGCCACCAAGGACGTTTACCCAGCGTGCCGCTCTCTCCAGGCCCACTTCCTGGGCGGGACCCTGACCATACTAGTTGGCGGCGTGGTCGTGGTCACCCTGCTGGTGTTCACCGTGGCGCTCATGGTGCGTCATCGTGTCTGTAACCACGGCGACCATCTTATATGTCACGACAGCAGCAGCGAGGCAGGCGGCGGGGTTTGCTGCCAGGGAGGAGGTGTCGGGGGCGGGGACAAAGGGGGAAACAGTAGCGGGATCTACCAATCGAATGGCTCCGGGGACATGATGATGGTGGTCCTGCCCAACGGCCTGCCATCCAAGAGGGGAGGGGAGAAGGAGAAGGAGAAGGAGAAAGAAGCGGCCGACTCTGCTTCCCCTCTGCCCCCGAAACTCCCTCCAAAGCCCCGGCCCAAGCCCAAAGTCAACCTGGAGCAGTTTCTTTCGGCCGGGGGCGTGGTTTCCACGACAACGGGGGCAAGTGGGGAGATGGCTTTGGTGGTGAGACAGAGAAAGCTGGAGAGGGCTCCTCCATACACCCCCGAAAGTGACAAAACCCCCCTCTACTACTCCCTCTCCCCTCCCTCCACCCTCCCCCGTCAATCCCGCTGCAGGGACCCGCCCCAAGCCCCGCCTGGAGCGAGAACTGACCACTCGCGCCAGTTTCTCCCTGGCCGCGCCCCTGAAAGACTCCGAGCTCTTGGATTGGAGAATCACAGCCCGGGGCAGGGACAAATGGAACTCCTCGCAGGCCTATCAGAGTCCTGTACCTCTAAGTCCCGCCGCCGGGAGGATTAGCAAACGGCGGCACTCGCTGGACATGGGCTCCTCTGTCGCGTTGGCGACCGACGCCGCGGCGACCGTCGCCAAGCGTTACGGCGCTGTCAGTTACGCCAAGCGGCTGAGCGTCATCTGGACGAGGCGGAGCCAGTCGCTGCACGGGATGCTGGTGCAGTGCGCCTCCACGGCGAGCACGACTTCCTCGACGACCAGCGACGAGGGCGGAAGCGGCGGGGATTTCGGGCCGCGGTGCGAGTTCCAACGGGGATACATTCACGCTTATAACACCACTAACTCCAACTCCAACACTGGGATCATTGTTGGGAAAGGGAGCAGTGGAAAAGACAGGGGGAGGGAGAAAGGGAAGGAAGGCAGGAGTGCCGAAGAGCTGGAGGAAAGTGTTGTGTAGAGTGGAGGAGAGATGGAACGCAAAAGGAGAAAAAAAGCTGAGAATGATAAAGGATTCTCTGAAAGGACAGTCTGAATAGGATCTTGATTTGAAGAGGGCAATGAGGTTGAGCTGAGAGGGGAAACTGAGGGAGAGATGAAGCGATCGGGGATGAGGGAGGGAAGGTTGTGAGTTCAGAGCGAGGGGGAAGAATAAAATTGACTAGAGTCTCGCTTGTGCGGCTCCTTGATTTTCCCTGGGAGAAGGCGAGACAAATGGAGAGCAGAAGAAAAAGTGTGCCTGGGAGGGAGGTGAAGATTTTTAAGACGCTCTTTATAGTTGACCTGACGGGTAAAAAAAAATAAAAATCAGAGGGAGAGAGATGAGACAGAGAAAACGGGGAGAGAGGGTGAAACTAATGAGAGACAGTTTTAAAATGTTCTTTAAATACTCAGAAGGCTGAGCTCACGCCGAGGCACAATAAAATCTGGAGCTGCAGTTTCAGTTGTTGAAAGGAACAGAGAGACACATAAAAAGTAAGAAAAGACAAAGTGGAGAAAAGAGAGAAGAGACGCAGCAACATAAAGAGGAGACGATGTGGAGGAAGGAGAGAGTACATGAATTGTGAGAAAAGACATAGTATGAGCGATATATACAGAGAGTGTGAAAAATATGTAATCAAAGAGAGGACAACATCAATAGAGCGATAGAGCGAAGCAAAGGTTAGACAGAAGAGAGACAGAGAGTGTGAGCTCAGCGTGGATCTCAGTAAAGCCTATATACTAATAGAACCAGACTCTCGCTAACACTCTTCAACTCTCCAGAGCCCACAGCCCCCAAAACAACACGAGGGTTTACGCCGGATCAAAACAAACAACACCACCAATAATACTGGCAAAAGCCTCTTCTCCGACGAAACCGTAACAACAGAAAAGAAAAGATTTGGACGACATATTTCTGTTTTTGTTGGGGTTTTTTTTGTCTCCGATAATGGCGGCCCGTTTTGAAACTCTTTTCCCGAACGCAATGAATGTGACTTTTATGTGTCCTCTGTAGTGGGACAATGATTTTGGCATCGGCTCACCGTGCCTGCGGATTATGAGAACATAAATACAGAGTCGGGCACATCGGACACGATCAATCGATACGGAGCGGAAAGAACGAGCCAAGCACAGACATTATTAAGAGAAAGAGAGATTGGGATTACAATGGAGTCGATATGGATTACAGAATGGAAGAGCCCCAGGTATATGATGGAGAGTGCGCGTGTGTGTGTGTCGGTGAGACAAGATCATATTGGATGTCGGATGGTAATGGACCAAACAATTGGATTAATGCTAATGGATGCATAACTGTGCATGCACTGATGGGTCACAGGGACAGGGTGTGTGTTTGTGTGTGTACATGTAAATGAATGTATGTGTGAGGCAACCCAATCAACCAGACTCCACAAGTGGAGAAAAAAGGTTCATCGCTTTCTGTCCATGCTGTAAAGGGGGGGGGGGGGGGTTCAAAAAGTGATCACTCCATTTGCTCAACAGATCTCTAATATTAGGGATGGGCGTAAGGTCCAGCCAAAGTGGGGTTAAGGTAAGACTTGCATTCAAAGTCGAGATTTTCAGAATAAAATCACCATTTCCGGCAACGCAGCTTGGTCAGAAAGCGCCGACCGTTAGGGGGGAAAAAGTCTGAATCAAAACTCATTTTTTTTGTGACATCACAGACTCAGTTGTGCCACGTGAATTCACTTTTCAACCAGTCAGCGAATGTTTTTGGAAAGGAAGCAGTCAAAAAAAAAAAGAAAAGAAAAAAAAAAACTTGACGGAACCACCATGGAAACCACTCACTCTATATAGACTATTCATTGGGAGACTTTGGTAAAACTTATTATGGGACTGTACCACTGGCACAGACCACAAAGACGCTGAGAGACTTCTTGACAAGAAAGAGAAACAAAAAAAATAAAAAATCAAAAGAGAAAACTTGAAAGTATATATATATATATATAAAATGATGTTACTTGTCGCGCCATGTGTTTCTGTTTTTCAAAGTTTTCGGGGAATGATGTTAGGATCAAATACAGTAAGATAAAAAAAGTGTGATTTTTTGTTTTGGACAAAAAATCTTCCATGATTAGAAGAGAAACTGTTGATTATGACTAGGAAAAAAAATAAAAAAATAAATACTGAAATTGAAGAAGCACACACACAGCACAAAATACACAAACTGGCAAACACAGACACCACAAAACATACACCCACACACACACATACACACACAAGAGATGCCTATAAACAGAGAGCCAATGACATTAATAATAATGACTTTTAACCATTACTGTTGTTTCCTTTCTGTTTTCATTTGATTTTGCCAAAGTCAATATTGTTCTCTGGACTTGATATTATAAATAATAAAACTACATATATGGAACAGAGATGGGCTTGGTTCACAGCAAGAGAGCGAGTGTATATGTGTGTGTACGCATGCACAAAACATCAAGCTTTTATGTCTGTTTAGAGTGCATGTGTGAAAAGAATTTACATGACATTATTTGTCTGAGTCAATGCAGTTCATATATAGTACATCATCAATTGCTAGTTGTTTATTATCAGCAATTTGGGGTGTTAACTGGTTATGGATGAACAAAAACACAACAGTCCCTTGGTTCAGTTCAACTTTGGAAAGAAATTCTGGGATGGAACTATCTCATTTAAAATGTTCAAGCCCAAGTCAAGCTCATGAGTGCGTGAGTGTGTGTGTGTGTGAGCGTGCCAAAGATGAAAAGCTGTTCATGTGTGAGTCAGTGGAGCTGATCAAAGGTGCGGGCGAGGTAACCCATTAAAACAGCATATGAGATAAAGAGAAAATAATAGACGACAAACCGATGAGGGAGAAAAAAGAAGCTTGAGACGAGAAGAAAGTCAAAGCAAACAGAGGGAAAGAGAGCGAGAGAGGGAGGGGGAAGAGAGATCAATAGATCCAGGGACAGACGGAAATGCATTTAGAAAGACAAAAACATAATGAGGAAACAAAAGACTTAACAGAGGAGACAGACAGAATGGGGAACAAGGCTGAAGTGACAAACAGTAAGAGAGAGAAAGAGAGACTGTAACATTGATACAAGTAGGGGTAGATTAACTTGTCTACAAATATTATGTAGCTAATGAAATTTCTGAAAATATAAATGCCCAGGAAAAGAAAAGAGAGTTAAGGGACACAAAGTTCAACATGTTTGGCTATATTAACCCCGTCCTGTATCAAAAGAGGGGACACACATGTGGGTCAAACTTGTGAGCAACTAGAAGTGTAAAAAAAAAAAAAAATAACTAAGACCGCCAGTCTCATTCACATATTCTGGTGAAACAACAATTCATGGCACTTCCAACTCTTCCAAAAACGAAACGTAATTAAATAAATAAAATAATCTGCATAACATGGGGGGAAAACTCGGACATCTAAATAATGTACTTAAGACGTGTAATGCTTTTTAAACACTTAAATATTTTAAGACTTTTTCAGGCTTTTTAAGCACCCACAAATAGCCCAACATTTACAGATGGACTCCAGCATTTATAGAAATAAAGCACTTTGAAATGGGGCGAGAGAGTGAGAGAGAGAGAGAGTGAGAGAGAGAGAGAGAGAGAGAGAGAGAGAGAGAGAGAGAGAGAGAGAGAGCAGCAAGCAACCAGAGAGACAGGTAAACAGGCAGGTAGACAGAGAGTCCTTCTGTTTCCCTCCGTCTCGCTCTCCTGCAATCCCCTGCTTTCGTCCACCTCTCCCCCTCTCGCGCTTTCATTTTCTGGTGAGCCATCTGCAGACGCTGCTGATCGCCCAAGATGGAAGGAGTGTGTGAAAGACGTGGAGAGGGAGGGATGGAGGGGGTGAGGGAGGGAGGGAGGGAAATGCGAGAGAATGCTGACACACCGAGAGATAGACAAATAGATGCTGATGAGGGAGGGAAAGAGAGAGAGAAATGAAGGAAGGAGGGGGGGAGAGGAGGGAAGGTCATTGTGTTAAGCTTTGAGTTTGTGTGTGTGCCTCTGTGTGTGTCCAGGTCTGATTGTGTTTATTTTTCCTACTCTGTGTGTGTGCGTGTGTGCATATGCCTGCATGTGCCTGTGTCTGAATGTATTTATGCTTCCTACTGTTCCTACTGTGTGTGTGTGTGTGTGTGTGCAAAGTGAGAGAGAGAGAGAGAGAGAGAGAGAGAGAGAGAGATGAAGAGAGAGAGAGACAGACTGAGCCCAGAGTGTGTGCGTTGGCGTTATTTTTTGTCATGTAAGTGCTTTGCCACCATTTATTACCAGGCAGATAAAGACCCTTTAACCACAGAGGGGTGAAATGAGGCTGGATAACTGGTGTGTGTGTGAGTGTGTGTGTGTGGCGCTGTATGTACTAAAAAGGTTAATAAGGTCTCTCCCCTCTTAAGCCACACACGCACACGCTGTCACCTGCGTGGCAGACAGGGTGTCCTCATTTGAGACCATCAACAGCGACACCAGAGGAAAATAAAACGGAGAGAGCGAGTGTGTGTGTGTGTTCGTCCTGACACCGGGGGTAGAGGGCAATTTGATTTGAAACTGTAAGTGTCAATATTAAAAAGCGGGGCAGACGCTGCATCACGGTCACCTTCCCTTCAACACACCCAGAGAGAGAGAGAGAGAGAGAGAGAGAGAGGATAGAAGCTAGAGAGAGATCCCTGTAGTTTCCCGTGTCAGAGTGAGTCAAAAAAAGAGCAAAGTTAGTGTGTGTGTGTGTGTGTGTGTGTGTGTGTGTGTGTGTGTGTGTGGCGGGCAAGACGAGCAGACAGCGGCACCCCTCCCTCTGCTGCTTCGCCGGAGGCAAAACGCTGGCCCAATTTGACTAATTAAAAAAAAAAAATGCTGAGTAACGTGCAAAAACACACACCCACACAAACCCGCTTACCTTTTTCACGTCACGACACACGCAAACATGCAAATACACACACTGCAAGCTCACCTTCTGGCAGTGTGGTTTGCGTGTTTGTGTGTGAGTGTGTGAGTGTGTGTGTGTTTTGAAAGGCCATGCCCGTAGCCAATAGCCAAAATTTGTCTGACATTTGCAGTTATGATCAAGGTATGATGCTTTTCCCTGCAGTCTGCTGACTAATGATGCATCAGGCCTCAACACCTCTTATCATAGGAACCAGTGTAACCAGATCCACAGCATGCTGCACTGTGCTACAGCATAAACCAGTCTAACAGAAACCAGTCTAACCAGTCCTGCAACATGTTAACTGTGGAACAGTAACAGTACAGAAACCAGTCTAACAGTCAAGGATCTTTACACTGAATGATTACAAAACATCAAGTTTCTTCGGGTCAGGGTTAGTGGGACCAGTCTTGAGTCCAGAATGAGTTTTGTTGGGACCGGCCAAACTGTTTTGATCCAAACCTGAAAGCATTCTCCACAGCTTGGCCTCGACCCAAACTGTTTTAACAACTCCCCATATTACAATATATTTCACAGAGGCACAGCTTCACAGGAGAGATGGTGATTTTTTAAAAGGAAATGAACAAAACCGCTAAAAAGAAAAATGCATTTTTATGGGCATATATAATCAGAAGTCATACTGTAATTCAACTCCTTAAAAAGGGAGATTTTAGTTGGATCATCAAAAAGATGCAATGGTGGGAAAGTATGTGAGCTGCAGTTAGCTGAAGACGGTCGTTTCTGTAACTGCATTGTAACTGCATTCAAGTCAGGAGAAATCAATACCCAGAACCAAAAGAGCAATTTTTTTTATTTGAAAAGCAAAAGGTGAGCATAGTAAAAAGAATATGTTTCCTTGGTGTGCCAAAATTTATGGTTTTGACTATAATGCAATTACACCTTTAACTTTCTGTAGTATAATCTACAGTGTATTATTCAAAATGAGTTGCACAGTGCTCTTATTTTACTGGCATATGCTCTTAAAAAGAAGTTCATGTTGCCTGGAAAATCGAAAAAGGAGCACAAGTGTAATTTCAGAGTACGGATGGACATTTTCACAAAGCGTGCTTTTATTTGTCTCTGTAATCTTCAGGGAGAGAAAACAACAGCCATCAACACCGACTCCTGATAATAAATGACAGTTCTTTTACCATATTTGCGTGTCATCTGGCTGAGTAAACTACACATAATAAACCAATACAGCCCTCGCTTTTCTTCCAGCTGTACCATTTTATTATTGTCGGTTAATCATTCAAGGACATGAAAGAAACCTTCACAGTAAATTTATAGGTTCAATTTTCAGATGATGTGAAGCTCCATTTTGAAAACATGCATATTGAACTTTAGCGCAGCAGTCAGCTCAGTCAAGCAAATATATCAGACAGCATTTTTCGCCTTTTAGTACTTATGTCCACATAGGAGTTCATGAACCATCATACACCACTACTGGTTGTCAATAACGTGGCGCTGACATCACTAGCTTCCATTTTGAATGCATGATCCACTTCAAATTCCTATTCCAACATACACCATAGAAACCATGGCAATATGACCCACATACTTTTTCGCCATTTCTGTCTAGTTTTCAATTACTCGTTTTTGCCAATTTGCAATTACGCTAACAAGACTCATGGGAAATAAGGCCTGAGGCATGACTGCAGATTGTCAAGACAGCCAATAATGGAGGTTGACAGCTATGGTACACTCATGTCGATGTGTGCGTGTCTTAACATGTCAACCCAAGTAAAATATTCCCCTAATATCAGATCTGAAGGGAATCTCCAGGTGCATTAATATAGTAATTCAAAACACTCAAAACCTTCCAGCATGTATTGCATACATATGTATGTGTGTGTTTGTGTGTATGTGGGCAAATTTGATGCCCTCTGGAAATAAATCAGTACGTTCCACTCTAAAGAGATATGACAGCCCCCCCCGTACTTCACAACCATATGCCATTGCCAACTCTTTTGAATTGAAAGTGTCCAAATCACTTCATAGCGTAGCTCTTCACCAACTCAACACAGCATGGAGAGAAGAGAGAGAGAAAGAGGTAGAGGGATAGAGGGGGGTGGGGAGAATGAACGATTGAGGAGAGAGAGGGGGAGGAGTAGGGGGAGTGAGAGATAGATGGAGAAAGTTAGGGAGTTACCTGTAGCATTTTAACTTCAATAAATCCTGAGCGCATTATTCTAAGACATCAGTATAATTGTCATAAATAAACTAGACCATTGCTAAGAAGATGGGCAGCTTCTATAATGCATTTTTACGAATAATGAACCAAATTTATTTTACTTCCAAATGTAAATACAAAAAAGCAGTATACACTGTAAATATATTGGATAAATATGGCTTGTCTTTTATTAGGCAAGAAATACCCCTATATGTTTATGTGCTCTTAACCTTGTATGTCTTTTTATTGTTTGTAATTAAAAAAGGAACACTAATATTACACTCATGGAGGCATTAAGTGATGCTGTAGCTTTCATGATTAATTATTTTTATTCACCCGTTTACTTTAGCTTGTTCAAATCAGGATCACAGAAATTGGCCTACCATGAGCAGCCAGGCTACTTATACAGATCACATGAGAAGAAAATTCAAGCCAAGTCTTGTTTGAATATTAAAACATTGCCTAATAGGAAGGTTATGATAAAGCTTTTAAGCTGAATGGGCCCAACGGCAAGGAAGAACATGCTAGACTTGGGTCTTCTAGATGAGTTTCTCTTTCTTTTTCTTAATGTGTTTCTTAACATGTCGATCAGTCAAGTTTTGCAACAATCAGAAGGAAACGCATCTTTAAGGCTTTGAAGCTTTAAGACGGAGCAATCGAACTACGGAACTGTAGAACAGATAATCCACCGACGGCAGCACAAAGGGAGATTGCTTAACGGCACAAAACATAATGCTTCAAATTTCTCACAATGGCAGATGGTGGAACAAGTGTGAAAGGCCAATGGAAAAATAACTTGTTTAACCTTTGAGTGAAGAAGCAACATCTAAGATCTAAAGTGTTTTAAAATGCTACACATCTACATTAAATGCTACAAAGCACCTTTAAGGAACAGACAGAAGGGAAACGAGACCGAAAGAGGGAGACAAAAGGGAGAGAGAAGGATAGAGACAGAAAGAGAGGGGGAGAGAAAAAGAAAGACAAAGGGGGGGGGGGCGCGGTGCACTCATCCAAAAGAAGAGATAAAATGATCTAAGACCCAGAGCCTCTTTCAGGCTTTTACCTTCATGCATCGTTTCCCTTCTTTTAGTCGTCTTTTTTCAATACAATCTATCTCTCCCTCTCTCTCTCTCTCTATCTAATTTGCTCTCTCCTTCACCTCCGATGACTTTCTTCATCCAACCTTTTGTTCACTGCATTTGCTCCTAATCTCCACTTCTCGCCGCCCTCCCTGCTCTCCCGCACACTCACTCCTTCGCTCATATCTCTTGTTTTCGCCCGCTCTGTCTGTCTTTCACTCTCATTTTCTCCTGCTCTCCTGACTATAATAACAATGTACTTTTCTATTTCTCTCCCCCTCCCCTGAAAAATATTAACCTTCCTCGTTTCTCTTTCTCCTTGTCTCCCTCCCTCCCTCCCGTTCACCCTCTCCTATTTCTGCCTGTAATTTTAATATTCTTCTTACTGTCTCTCTCATGCTCGTATTCCCTGATAACATCCCCCTGCACTCGCTCCCAGACTTTAATATTAACATTCCTCTTCCTCCCTCTTCATGCTTTTACCCAAATATATTTTGGCATCTCATCTCTGCCCCTCTGTCCTTGTCCCTCTCCATTTTATCGTGTTGGCTCATTTTCTCCTTTCCGCCTTTCCTTCTCCCCCTCCTTCTCTATCCCCCCCCCCTCCCCTCTCATTTGGAAACAAGACGCATTTCAAAGAGCTGTTGCGCTGATGGCAGAATAGCCCTTGTGCGACCGCTATTATTTGGTATGACTATGCATAAGAGCACACACACATGCAAGTGTAGACACACACACACATCATATGACATTTAAGATTTGGTATAAACATGCATGCTTGTGTTCAAACACACTAAAAAGCTACTTGTAAATGTATACTTTAATTACTGTACATTCATTCTCCAACCCTTAAGAATAAATGCCAAACCCTGATTTTTAACCCATCCTAATGTTAATCTATGCAGAAATTCCTGTAGTCATACCACACCTTCTGGATCTTGAATAGTACCAGGTCCCCACACACACACACACGTTGAAAAAGAATAAGATCTCTTCCATTCAGCGGTTCTCTCCTTCAACTTTGCCCTTCACTCTAGCACTGTGATTCACTCATCCTCCTTTTCTCTCCTCTCCCTCCACAGCCTTCACTTCATGTAACTGTGCACTCATATTCGCACGCTTTCATCCAAAGCACCATACACCACCATGAGCTTTTTCATATGGGTGGACCCAGCGGGAATGGAACCCCAAACCCTGTCAGTATTAATGCCACGCTCTACCTGTTGAGCTACACAGGTAATGGGACCCCTAACCATGGCAGTGTCAATTGATCTACACATGGTGCCGTCCTCTATACATTTGAATGGACAGGCTCAATGGGTGGTGTGGGTCGGGCCATCCTTGAAAATAACAGGCATCGTATTTGTTGAAGCAAAGTGAGCAGGTTCGAACGCATTTTGTGTGCAACTCGCCGTGAAAACGACAAATCAAAGTTGTCAAAGAGGGGCAGCGAGCAATCAGTGTTGAAAAAAGACATGCTTCGGGTGCTTTTGGAGTTGATGTTTGGTGTGTTTATTGGCCCGTTAGGACTGTGTTGGAGAGCTACTCACCCAGGCAAGCAAAACATAAGTAGCTCTATAGTGAAGGAAGTGACAAGATTGTAGTCAGAATCGATCAGTATTAGAGAAAATTATGGGAAAATAGGGTCCAGGTCGAAAATGGCCAGCTATACTTTAACGTTAGCTATAGTCTCTCACCAAAGGTTCTATGGTAGCTCTTTCTCAATTTCTTGTCTGTCTCTCTCTGTTGCTCATGCTGTCATTTCATTTCAAAGTGCTGTATTTCAATAAATGTTGGGATCAAACAACATTGCTAAAGCATCACAAGCACAAGCAATCCACCCCCCTTTCATGTCACTTTCTCTCATCCATTCTATGATTTATCTCTTTCTCTCTCTCTAAATCTTTCACCCTCCTGTGGTAGATTTATCTCTGCCTCTTCCCCCTTATCCAATTCTCTGTCCCTCTCTCCATCTTGCTCTTTTCAGTCCTGTGCCTGTTTGCTGTCTGTCCCTCCCCGCCCCCACCCCCCACCCCCTTCCTCAATACCGTTTCACCCCTGCCAAACTTCCTTCCTTCAGCCTCCTGTCTTCTCCTGAGACCTGGGGAGCGCTTCCTTCACTCTGACAGGTTCTCTAAAACTCCAGCAAGTCTCCTCCCCCATCCCCCCACACTGGCTCCTCCTCTTCACCCCTCCGCCACTCTTTTTGCCCCTGTTTTTTTGCCCTCTCTCGCGTCTCTTTCTATACTTTTTCTCTCCTTTGCTCGTTCTCATTATCTATGGAGGGCGCCCACCTCTCATTTCTCCTTTTTCCCTCTTTTTTCTTCCCCTCTTCCTTCTCTACCTTTGTTCGCCACAGGGCCTCTTCTCTTCATCATTACCTCTCTCTTCATCCCTCCCCACTGCCCATTTCTCCTTCCCTATTCCCCGGGGAGAAGGCATCTAACGGGAGCTTCCTGTCCTCTTTCATCATTTTTCACTACTCGTTCCCTCTCTTTGTCCTCCTTGTGGCGACGCTACCACCTACTTCTCCACCCTCCTCCAGCTCATCGTCCCTGCAGGCCCCCATCAGACTCTTGATCTGATGGAGGAGGTGAAAACTTGTAAGCTTTTCATCTTAACACTCCCCGGCTTCTTTTTGAGAGGGAGACGATAGGAGGTGGGTGTGTGTGTGCATGAGCCAGAGAGAGAGAGAGAGAGAGAGAGAGAGAGAGTACGGTGTCATCTTTCTGGTTGTTGCTGCCTTCTAGCGAATGTGCAAAAGTGGAAAAGAGGAATAGGGAGAGAGAGCGAGAGAGCAAGAAGAAGTAGTGGGAGAGAGAGACAGGAGGAATGCAGGAGAGAAATCAATGAGAGATCTACAGTAGTAAGTGAGGGACAAAGAGATGGATAAATATATTACAAAAAGGGAGGAAGGGAGAGAAGAATGAGCGGGCATTCAGATAAAGATATCAACATCTTTTGATTTGGGCAACTGTAATGAAATGACTGCCAACATACAGTATAACACTGAAGACTCTGTAGACCCTCAGTATTCCCGGTGATTCTCTGACAGTATTTCTATATAAATGGCTCACACTGCTATCCCTTATCTGTCCCGATGCTCATTTGCTAATAAACAGAATCCTATACAAGTAGCTTACATTTGCCATCCATGGCTGCTCAATTAGTGAGGCTAAAACCCCACAAATCCACTCCCATCTCTGCGCCGACACTGATGTTTGCCATCGCTAACAACCAGAGAGCGTTGTATGTAAATTTGCCAAGTACCTATGCCCAATTAGTGATGCTAAAACCCACACAATCCTTTCAGCAACTCTTTCAGAATGCTACTTCCTTTCTTTCTTTGCAGAGGGAACATATTTCCATATTCCAGCAAGAAAAACCATGGACTGGTTTTCACTGCAAAATATACAATTACAGCAAATACATTTCAACTGCTGAGCTGCCTGCCCCTGGCTCCATTGATTACCATCAGTGGACACCCGGGACCCAAACTGAGCCAAATTTAGCCTCACCCTGTGACCCAGGCTCCTGGAAACATAAAGACACTCTGGCTTTATGGGGACCGAAACTGGTTCCTTGCACATAGCTTCACAGTCATAGGGAATCCCATGCAGACTGTAGTTAGGATTAACTGCTGAGAGAAGGTCCTTTAGCCCTTTTTCCTCCTACAACACCAGGCAGTCAGTAATTTAATATTCCTCCTTTTCTCGCTATTGCTAAAGGCCATATACTGTAGCAGATTATTAGTATGAAATATTCAGTGTTTTGCTGCCAGTGGTGATGTCGGACCTTGGTGCGCTGCTTCCTTGGCAGCGCTAACTGCACCTCTGTTCACTTATAAGTATCCCAATGAAAAATTGTGTTACTCTAAGTTGTATAAATGAGCGAGATGAGAGAGAAAGAGACAGAGGAAAGGAAAAATATTGCTCCTCTACATGCAATAAATATATCTGTATTTTCGGTGTATGGAAGAAGATATTGCATTTACAGGTGATATGGCCAAGTGTGAACATGTTGATGGAAAACAGGGTGGGCCTAAAATTGAACCTTGAGGAACTCCACGGGCAATATGTGTTTCTATGTGAGAGGTATGAAATGAAGCAATTAAGTTCTTTGTCCTTGATGCCAACCAAGAATTTGAGGTGGTCAGTTAAATTTGCATGGTCTACACTCTACAGAGTCAATTGCTGCACTAATCTAAAAGGATGAAAATCAAACTTTCACCCAAATCTGCTGGTAGAAGGTAATTGGTTACTTTAACAAAGACAGTCTCTACTGGGCATTGGAAAATGCAAACTAAACTTGGAGACACTCCTAACACCTGGAGACGTTCTCACATTCTACAAGCAACTTTGCAAGTGTTTTGAGAAAAAAAATGGTTAATGTTGTCAATGTGACAACAACAGAAATCAATCAATCAAAACTTTATTTATACAGCACTTTTTCACAATTCAAAGTGCTTTCCAAATTATGTTTTCCCTGATATCCCCATCTGTCAAAAACAAGAAAATGCAGGAAATTAGATTTTAAGGATTTACCAGCTGACACAATAGAATGTCATCTATGTGTGCGGAGCTATGTGGGTTACATATTGACTTTTATTAAATATTGCTTAAGCTACAGCTTAGTGGTTGTTTAACATCAGAGTACTGTCAAACATCAGCAGCACCAGCACTACAAGGGAAACAGTGAAGCTTTAACAATGTCCCATTGCTTGCCAGCACTAGCACAAAGATACTGAAGAAAATGTATTATTGCCATGAAATATTCACATTTTGAACTGATTCAGAGTTTGACTGCATACAGAGATGTCAGACCTTGGCGCATTGCTCAGCGCTACTCACAGCAGTCTTTTCACGGAAGTACCCCACTTACTAGAGTATTGCGAGGAAGAAAACAACTCAACTTGGAATTTGTACAGACTGTCTTTCCAACATAAAAAAAATGGTGAGGTCTACTCCTGCTATCATTGCAAAAAAAAAAAAAAAAAAAAAAAACATATGCCAAATATTGTCTTAAGCCTCGCTGTCTACATACTACAAACTTCCTTGAAAAATTAAAAGACATATAAAAATAAAATAAAACATTTAAGAATGATTTTGCCACTGTGAGGAAAACAAAACTCCATTTGATACTGCTTTCCCCCACTACAATGAAAACAGACAGCAGTGCTTACATCATAATATTCTATCACTAAACACTATGTCAATTTGCTGCTGTGAAAGATCTGGCTACTTTAAAAAGAAGGCTAGCGATTTTAAGAAGTCATCAATCAACTAATTGAGCCCCCTCCAAAGACATTCAGAAACACTTCACATCATTGCTTTTGCTTTGGGGAAAATGGCATTCGCCTATGACTGTAATTTGTCAGTAATGCAAGTACAAGTTAATGGAGAAACTATGACTTTCAAAACCAAAACTATGGCTCTCAAAGACATTTTGCAGTGTTCCATTATGCATTTTTACAACATTTTCCGCATGCAAATATGGGCCCTGACACATAGTTTTAAGCACCCCAGGTTTAGACCGCTCACCTACGTCAACCATCACTCCGAGTAGTTCTGGCAGGTTTAAGCTGCCAGAAAAACTGAAGTTTAATCAATGTCCTATTGTGTGCCATCACTAGTACAAAGAAATAAATAATGAAATACTCAGTGTCTGACTGCAAACAGAGATGTCAGAGCTCGCAGGTAACACTCCTCTATTTCAACACATTCAGGGATTCCTGTGAAAGATGTTGATACTGTGATACTGTCTTATTATTAACTTAATTATTAACAGCTTTTTCTTTCAAGCATGCCATTTGGTGGATACTTATACAAAGCGGCTTACATTATCATTAGATCATAGAGTTTAAGCATGGTTTATTCCCGCCCCTATAGCTCGCCATTTCCATAAACTGCAAGACAGACCGCAAAACAGGAAGATTTAACCCTGGACCGCCACTTGCCCACTGGTCCAGTGCTAGCAATCACATTTAATTGTGCAATATACAGACTGCACTGAACTCTGGGTTGTCAAACATCTGCAGGTTGTTTCATTCTACAAATGAGAGCAAAAAGGTCCACACACACACTTTGACCCCCCTAACCTTGCTAGTGCTGCTTTACGCCCACATCCAAATACCTGGAGGCAAGAAGAAAGGTTGACCCTGTCCCTTTAGCTTGCCTGGGATTTGCTCCTGCTGGATTTGGACATTGGCATTGCTGAGACACACTGAATATAATTGAACCTTTCAACTATGCAGATGGCTACTCAGAGCTCAAAGGTAGTTGACACACACACACACACACACACACACCTCAAAACTCAAACACATGCAAAAACACTGAAAGGCACACAAAAAGACAATAAAAGGAAAGGTCAAAATTGCACACACACACAAACACACACACCTTAGCTCATGTCAGAAACACACACAGAGTTGCAGGTTCACAAACAAGGGAGTGAATGGCTTTGGTCACCCAAGTTCAACTCCCACCGCAACCCGTAACACACACACTGTGAGAGGTGTATGGATATTACTTACCCGAGCTAACCCTCACTAGCTACAGCTAAATGTATTCAGAGTGATAGCATATTTAATTAAAGAGAGAGAGAGAAGAGAGAGGAGAGAGGGGAGGGGCAGTACAGTGCTGATATTGAGAAAAAGGACTGACTGATGCAGAAAGAGACAAAAGAACAGAAATCACAAAGCAGAGTCCGAGCTAAAGAAATAATAATGCGGAGAGAGAATGCAGCAGAAACAGATGGGGTGAATGACAGAACAATGAGATGAGAAAAAGGACAAAAAAAAGGAAAACAGCAGGAGGGAACTTTAATTGCACAGCCCTTTCTAATCTATCGAAGTGCACGCACTCACCATTATAGTAGTTCAAGTGCATTTTAAATAGAGTGAACCGCAACAACACCGCCAACGCAGAGCTGCACACCAGTCACATAGCACCACTTGACCAATTCCATTACACAGTCTACCGCCATGCTGAGACGCTCATTGTACTCTTAAAGTCCTGGCTGAACTTAATTTTCTCCTTAAGGAGCCTCAGAGGTACGAGCACAAAGGAGAGAAAATTGGTACTGTAGACCCTTACCATGCACACATTTATCTTCTTACTCTAACAAAGCGTTTGAAGTCAACAAAGTCTACAAAAAGCAATATAGCCATTTTATTACGCCACTGCCATAGCATCACCATTACAAATTGGGTGTCTGAACGTCCTTTACATTCCACTTTCTTCCTTTCAGCTGGTATGGAGTATCTGATATTATCTGAAACCTTGGAATCATCATTTAAATATGTGTGTTAGGGTTAGCTAATGTAGCTGTCAGCAAATCTTTCCAATGCTAAGGAAGAAGAAGAAAAGCCATTCATCGTAGTGTTACTTATATCATTTTACCTTATGTTGCACATCCTTGATGCATGTCTGTCCACAGCAGCATGCATACACAGGATGTGCTAAAAGGTAACAACAAAATAATGGAAACACAACATGAAAAAGAACTTTGAAGCAACTAAAACACAATTACAAAGGCAGCGACACAGGCGAGGTGAAGGTGAATGGCAATTAGCAGCATGTGTCAGCTTTATATGAAGCCCGACAGCACCCAGACAGTGCTTTTCAGAGCAAAATGAAGCATCTTTCAGAGTTCAAAGAGGCTAAATAGCCTTTGTCCAAACTGTAGGTGCATCGGTCACAAAAATCCCAAATTATTTTAAGTGTCAAGGTCAGCAGTCTCACAAAATCATGACAATATATACCAAACATGGACAAACCGCATCTACAAAGTGGTCAGTGGACTCAAGTCGAAGCTCCCCGACAGGGACAGATGGAAACTTAGCAGGATAGTTGCTGAACACCACAAAACTATGACCACAAAAATCACCACACAGTTGACCATTTGCAAAATAATGATTGACATAGCGATCCACCAATCCCTGCTTAGCATCCCTCTACTTCCTCTGACATGTTGCTCAGACAATTCCGACAGTTCCAGCAGAGCCTCCGACACCGGACTGAGAGTTTGGCTCAGAAGTACAAAAGTACGGCTTTTGTTGCAGCAGTTTGACTCTGACAAGGACATAACACAGCAAAAATGTGTTTTTGGGTAACCACTGAGTTGGATTGTAGCGTCTATAGTAGCGTCCACCTTCAAAGCTGTCAGACATAGCAACAGTAACTAAGGGGGGCGGGAGTTCAATCAATTGAATCAACACCTCTGTGACTGAGGTGTTGTCTGAAGAAAAACTGCACTGCTGGGGGGTGCTTCAAAAGGCTGGTATTTATGCCATTTGGAAATCACTTGTATCAAAAGCTAAAACACCACAACGCATTCGGTAACTCGGTGTAAGGAGCACAAAACCTGGACACCTGAGCAAAGGTAAAAGCAATATGGTCTGATGAGTCCTCTTTCAGCTTTTTCCCTACTTCAGGACAGGTTTTACAGAGAAAGCCAAAGGATGTCTTCAACCCACAATGTCAACTGTGGTGGATCTGTAACAGCACAGACAGCCATCTGGTGGGAGTCATTAGGTCCAAAGATTGCTCTCCATGGCCGTATATGCGACGCATGAGGCCACTTCACAGGATCAAGTACAGCCTATGGTGAAAACCCTTATGATATTCCCATATTCCAATATGATAATGCCCCCACACACACTGCTAAACAAATTCAAGCAGGATCTATCAACACTTTCCACTGCCTCCCAAATCAACAGCTATAAACCTCAGTGAACCTTTATGAGAAGTTGTGGAGAACAGAGTGTTAAGTAGATTTGCACCCCCTTCATCCCCTAAATAACTAGAGGTTTTCCTTCTTGAATAATGGTCCAAGTTCAGGACTTGTTTAAGCTGTTCTGAAGGCCAACAGTGGTTCTACTCCACTTGATATTCATATATTGTTACGCGCTTCCCTTATTTTGTGTTGTTGTGAACTACATTCACAGATGAAAAAGCCCTCTTTTTCTTCCACAGAGACTTCCAAAGGAGAGAAACTAGACCAGAAGAGAGCAGAGGAGAGGAGAAGAAAGGGTAGTGGGTGAGAAGGAAAGAGAGGACGATGGAGAAGGGAGGGGAGAGAACGAGGAGAGAAGAAAGGCGAGGAAAAGTAGGCGAGGAGTAAAGGAGGGAGAGGCAAAAGATGAAAAATGTGGAGCATACAGAAAACACTCATCCCCTTTCCTCCCTCATCCACATTGCTGCCACCCCCTCCATCTCCCTTATTGCTCTCCAGAGTTGAAAGCATTTGTTTTCACCGCAGCATTGAACATTAAGCTCCAACTCAACGTCTACTTAAAATGAGACAAATCCCCTTATTCTCTCAGAAGCACACACACAATCAAACACACACAGACAAACCCTTGCACACACATGCAGACACAGACATATGAAATCATGCCTTATTACTTAGATCTTTGTATTTTCAAAATCTGGATTCTCAAAACAATCTTCCCTCCTTTTTCTTTTTAACACTATTTATGGATCCTGTCTTTCAATCTTTTTTTCCCTCAGTCTCCCTCCCTCCCTCCCTCCAATTTCTTCAATAGCAGGGGCTACATTACAGAATTAAATGCAAACTGCCAATCCTATCTGATCACAGAAAAACAGAGATAACAGAAATCCTATTTTGCCTTTAGAGAAGCATATTCTAAATCCATCTTGCTTTCCTATCTTAACTTTACCACCTTGCCTTATCTGTATTTTAGGACTGCTATCATCAAACTGCTGAAAACACCAAACCGTATTCTACTTACAATGTCTATACAATGTGTGGGGTTGCCAAAGAGGGAGCATGTCTCCGATCCCATTTTAATTGACAATTAATGAATCCAGACATTAGCTGGTCCAAAAGCCTGGCTAAGGGCAAGCCATGATTAAACTCATTAGAATTAGAAAAGAGACTTTTGCTCTCAATCAGTCATTAAAGCAGCCAAACCACAAGGCACACTCCCAAAGTAGTTTCTCTCTCTTCTTTCCCTTCGTGTCTAACTGTCAAATCCCCTTCCCCTCCCTCACTACTTAAATTCCTCTCTTTCTCTGATTTGTCCCATTCTCTCTCACTCTTTCTCCATGGCAGGCCTTTTCTCCCCCATTTCTCTCCCTCTTCACCCTTCTTTCTTGTTCAATCTATTTCCTCCTCTTTCTCTCTCTATTCATCAGTGTGGGTTTTTCTTTCCAGCCATGTAACTAGCCCAATCCACCAGCCTGCTTTCCCAAATGTGTTCCACTGTTCAAAACTAAGACAGTCAATTTGTCCAGTTGCTGTTTGGACATTGTCTTTGTTACTCTTGTCTGGATTTTCAAGTCCAAAATAGTTTCACTGTTTCACTCAGTATTCCACTGAGGCTACTCACAGCAGGAGATTGTGTTCACATCTGGCAGCGGTTTACACATTGTGTTTGTGTACTGTCTGGAGTGTTTTGAAGACCAAAATAGTGTGCGTCTTAATTTTTCTGTCAGTTCATCTGAGGATAAATGCCTCGTATGATTTGCTCAAAATGAAAGCGCCCCACAGCGACCCCGCCAACAGATGAACAATTTCCTAACTTGCCTGGCAAAGAAAGTCTTTCGTTACCAAGGCAGAAGAGCAGATTTCTGCCAATTATAATGGACACAACTGTGTATTCTCTCCCCAAATCAACTGCTGTGCATCTGAATCTCATTTTGATCAAGATACGAAAGATACGAAAAAAGTCCATTTAGGTACATTTAGGTAATTTTTTTTTCCAGTCTGTTGATGGGGTGTATGCTAAAGTCAATGTAGCTTACATCATGGCAAACTCATAAAAACACAAAATATACTGTATAGTTATAGGTTTGGCCCAGCTACAACCTACAGTTGGATGAGAATCTACATTTTGAAACTGAAGCGTTTCAGACTTCAGTGGGTTGTTGAGGTCTTAGAAATTTCCTCAAGGGAAAATAAAGTACTTATCAGTCTATCTCAAGAGGATGATTTCAGTATTTTTGACAGATGGCTCCTATGTCACTCTTTCCGTGAAAGAAGAAAAATACCCCAGACCATTGTCCGGTATATTTTTCATTTTAGGCGTTTAGCTCATGGTCTTATCCAGAGCCACTTACAGTACATGGAGTGCAACGGTGGAATAAGCTTCAATTCCTAGATCACCAACATTACTAGAAAAATATGAAAAAGGAGCTAAAAGAGAGGTTGTTTTTTTGTTGTTTCTTTTTGAAGATATGATTAGAGCGAGTTGAGCAGGAAGATATGGGAGGAGGAAGATGATTCAGCGGGGAGAAAGTGATGTGAGGTACTTCTTGAAGAAATGAGTTTTCAGACTATGACTGACTCTGCTGTTCTGACCAGTGGCAAAGTCACTCTACCGTTCCCATTTTTCTGTTTCTGAGATATCTGGTGGCCATTTCGTGTTGATTCATTGCTGCCACAGGCTTCCAGTGTGTAAAACTCCTGAAATTCATCACAACTGTTAATAATCCCATGCCAACCTCTATAATACAGTGTCACCTTTTCCTCTAACAAAGTTGTTCCCTTGAGCCTTGGAGGAACACACCAACTTTTCACCAAATACACTCTTTGAGCAACTTACTGCTGTGTGAAAAGAAGATTGATATTCATGCCCTCCACTCAACATACATGGCCTGCTTGCACGGCAGCAAACATAAAACCACAGCAAATACATACTGGATACACATCGGTGAGACTGCTATCAATGTTCTTGTTTTACAATAGTAATATAGCAGTATAATCCATATCTAAAATCAGAGGGGGAGAGAGGACTCGACCTTAAACGGCTATCATGGCTTTAATTTATGTTAACAAGGGGGATGTCTCAACTCTTTCACTACCCCCTCTTCCCCGACACACACACACTCACACAAACACCTCCTCTCACACCCCTCTTTCACCATCTCTCTCCTTTTGCTTTCTATCTTTGCCAACCACAACAATGTTTCTATCACTCTTTTTCTTCTTTCCCTCCGACCTTCCATATCGATCTACCTGCAGTCTAGACATTGTGATGAAATGCCACTCTGAAAGGCTTTGTCCGAACAGCTGTAAACACGTCACCTCCGCCAGCCTTCTGGCTCTGTAGGGCCTAAACAAGGCCTTTCTAAATGGTCTCGACTCGACTGGGGGGTTGTTAAGGGCAAGGTTAGTTTTATAGGCCCAGTCAGCAAATTACCAGACAAGACTGAACAGAACATTACAAACTACTTTGGCTCAAAACTTGCAATCAAGTGTATCGCGACGTCTCTCTCTTTTCTCTCTCCCTCTCTGTAATGGGCTTGTTTATGCTCAATAGCGGAGTAGGCCCGGACCGCCCTATAATTTCACCGGAGCGTGTGCGTGCGTGCTCGTGCGTGCGTGTGCTCTCGCCGTAATTTCTCGTAAGGGTAATTGTACTGTGGAGCTGAGCGAAGCACTTAGTGACACAGCCAGAGATGGAAAGACGGAGGGAGAGAGACAAAAAGACAGAGCGGGAGAGAGGAGGGTGCAGGTGGAGAGAAAGTGAGGGATTTTAGAGGATGTGTTTGTGTGATGGAATTGAGCTTAACGGTTAGCAAATCATCCATCATTTAGCATCACTAGCAAAACAGACACTTTTGCTTTTTGCGCTTAGACCGTCGTCGGAAGACTGCAGGCTTGTAATGGAATTTTATATTAGGGACAGCCATTGCGAGAGCAGGTATACCTCAGGCCCCTCTCTGAAACTGAGCTATGTTAACACAGAAATTGTTAGTGCTACAGGGTTGCCAGATGTTGCTGAGGAAACAAGCAAACCCAGCTGTCAAATAAGCCACCAAAATTCATATGAGCGGCAACGATGGCATTTTAAAACAAGTGTTAAAAAATTCAAGCCCCAATTTTTCCTGAAATATATATAAAAACATCAAGCCCTGCTCTGCTTTTAAGGAGAACTGGCAACTCTGATGCATCAGATCTGCCTCTAAGGTTTTAACACATTTGGAACACCAGATGTACATTTACAGATGTAGTAACTATATAAGTCCCACATTTTACTCCATGCAACAGGAAACTATTGCTGCATTTAATCCTGCCCTCTAGATAAACTGTTTGGAAAACTGGTTTGTTCTCTTTTTAGAGGGTAAAAGGAATTATCTGGCAGCCGGACATTTGAGAGAAACAGGTTTTGTGTTGCATTACACCTGTTCACTTTTCACTTGGAAATGTCTGAGAAAGAACACGCTGCATTGGCTACTGTAGTAGTAATGCGGAATAGATGCAGGATGAAGGACGTCTACCACGGCTACCAAAGTCCATATGGTATTATAACTATTCAGCTGCTGAGCAGAAGTCTTAACGTGTGTTCACACTGCAAGCAACACAACCAACAAGTCACTGGAAGCAACCAGGAAAACTGATTGTTGTCGGCTGGGGAAAGTCGGCCACGGCTGAACTTTTTGAAAACATCAGCTGTCAACAGCCAATAAGATTTCCGTGCTTCATTGTTTCCCCTACCGATTGGATACTTGGATATTGAATACTTCTGACAGGCAAGTGCAAAATGTTTCAGTTGATCAGTGGTAAAAAAAAAAAAAAGGCCTAATTACAGCCACTATGATTCCATGTTGTAAAACAATAAAACATGAAAAAGTCCAAGGGGGGTGAATACTTTTTATAGCCACTGTTAACGACTCAAAAACAATGATTAGAGAGAGGCTGTATTGATCATTGGGGACGATGGTAAGCTCTGAAGTAATTTCAGTTTTGTGTTTATTTTCAATTAATGCCATTTAATTACAGCTATGGAATTTGGCTACAGAGCTATCACCTAGAATCAAAAAAAGTTATCTGCTCTATAAAAACTAAAATAACCCAACATAATATCACTGTGAGAATATATTGAAAGCAAACCAAAGACAGCAGAAGTTCTACAGTTCTGTCAAACTACAGCAGCTGAGACAGAAGGTGCTGAAGATGCAGGCCAAGAATATTACTGATTATTCCAATGTTGTGCATGCAGGCGCAATCTTGTATATTGTTTAGCCTATTACAAGAAGTAAGAGAGTGTGTGTGTGTGTTTGTGTGTGTGTTAATTGATTTGTAGGCAGATTACATTATTGTTTGTGTGAGAGTGTGTGTTTGTTTAATAGATGATTAAGCCCTAAAACCTTCCTGAGTGTGCGTGTGTGTGCGAGTATTAGAACACATCAATTAATCAGTGTGTGTACAGACCCTTAATTAAAACTCCCACTTCCCCCTGGACCCTACTTCTGTGCATGTGCGAGTGTGTGTGCGCACGTTTGTGAGCGAGTGAGAGTGTGTGTTTGTGTGTGTATATGTCTGCATAGGCATTTGTATGCATATCACCATGCGCGCTACCAAATCCCAATATTCATGACTATGCATGGGAACTTGCACGACACCGCTTCTCATACTCATAGCCATAGTTAACTTGGGTAAAACATTTTGACTTTTAACAAACATGTCCCCCTATGATTTCACTGACAGTCAACAGCTTCAGCTGCCCCGGTATCTGTAGCGTTGTCACTCACTAGCTTCCATTTGAACAGCATAGGCCTAAAATTAATAGTAAAACATTAACATGCATTCGGCAGTTTGTATCAAAATTCAAGAGTTACTTTTGTCTCCATTGTTTGCAATTATCATTAACAAGGCAGCGGCCTCCATGTATTCCGGGAAGTAGACTGGTCAAGAACTCATCTCCATTCATGATCATGTTTATATTAAATAAAATCTTGCTTTACTTCAGGCATCATGCGAAAGGGGATTATTGATGATAATGTGTCCTGTGCTCGAGTTGACTGTATTTCTTTTATTTCTACATAGGCTGTACATATTGTGAGAAGAAGAATAATCCCATAAGTACTAGTTTACTTATGAGTGTACAGTGTAAACACACACATTAAATATTCACATTAAATTACATTCATACATTGCGCTGAAGTGAAAGGGAGTGAACTTGGGCTGACCCAAACCCTGGAAGTCATGACAGATAGTCTGTCTCCTAGGAAAGTACGTTACTTACCCAACTAATCAGATTTCACACCTTCAGCAAGGTCATCGCCTTCCCTCTCCCTCTCTCACTCTGATCGCAAATTAATATTCACAGAGACATGCACACCGCTGTTGGGAGCTGGAGTGTGTGTTTTTTTTCATACACACACACACACGTGTCTAAACTCAAGCTGTGCTGTTACAACAGAGCAGGCACCAAGAGTGAAAGAGAGAGAGTGACAGGCAGAGAGATAGGATAAAGAGAGGGAGGGAGGGAGAACAAGTGAGCAGGAGAGAGAGAGAGAAAGAAAGAGAGACAGACAGAGAGAGAGAGAGAGAGAGAAAGAGAGAGAGAGAGAGAGAGAGAGAGAGAGAGCGATATGAAGGGGGAAAGAGAGAGCAAGCCAGATAGAGAGAGAGAGAGAAAGGCGAAAGAATGGAGTGGAACCAATCAACTATAGAGGAAGCTGCTGTGAAAACACCATGTCTTTTCCTTTGAAGTGCAGTTGGCTATATGTTCCATACCCCTATGTGTATGTATGCCTGCATACACACACACACAACCCCCGATTTCTTCCTTTGATATCACATCAAAACACACACAGTTGTCAAAAAAGATATCTATTTTTTCCCTAATCTCTCCTTTTTGTCGTTATATTATCTGTCTGCCAACGCATTCCCCATTCTTTCATTCTATCCCTTTCTCTCTATACAAGCTCTCTCTCTCTCTTGCATTCTCTCCTTTCTCCCTCTCCATTTTTCTCTCTTCCCCTCCTTAAACTTTCCGTCGCTCCTTTCCATTTCGGTGGCTCCGTCTCTCTCCGCTCTCTCATGTCTTCTGTGCTTTCGTCGTCACTATCCTTTGATTCTCGTCCCCTTCCCCTCTATCACCCTCTTTTCCTTCCTTCGTTTCTCCATCCCCTCTTCCTCTCCATCCTTCCCCCTCTCCCTCCCGCCCTCCCTCCGCCTCCCTTGCCGTCCCTCTTCCCCCTCGCGTCGTCACAGCCGATTTCCAGCCGTTTAATCCTGATTATGGCTTCAAAGTCCCAGTTGACACCATCCTACCCTAACTTTGTGCGTGTGTGTGTGCGCGTGTGTCTCTGTAAGTGTGTGTGTCAGTGTGTGTGTGTGTGTGTATGAGAGAGAGAGATTGATTCTGCTTGTGTCGCCACAAAAATGTCTGTCTTTGCCTGTGAGACATTGTGTTTGTGTACACACACAAATGTCTTTTTAGAGAGTGTGTGTTTGGCACATGATAGTAGACTTGTAAGCTGGAGTGGCAGTTTTAGTTGGTAAGTCAATGTTTGTGTCAAAATGTGTGTGTATGTGTGTGTCTGTATGAGAGAGAGAGATTGTTCGTCTCTCCGTAAAAACAGCTTTTTCGTGGGTGTTTGTCTGCAGTGTGTGTGTGTGTGTGTGTGTGTGTGTGTGAGATGGGCAGCTCTGTGCTTAGTGACTGTGTACTACCAGGCTTAATGTTCTCTCTGTCATCTCAACAAGGCGACGAGTATGCCCTCCCCTCTTTCTATCTCTCTTTCTCTCCTTCTCTGGGCCGCAACCCGACATCCCTCTCTCTCCTTTTCTCTCCGTCGCTTCTCCTGCCGAAAAACGTTCTGCTCTACTGCTGAAACGCTATCTCTCGCTCCAGGGTATCTGCAGGTTTCAGAAAGCCAATTATTAAAGACTTCTTAAGAATTTGTAAAAGATTTTAAAATTCAAAAAACAGCCCATTTCAAATTGAACATAAGCTATCAAAAGTTCTGAAAGTAGAAATGGGCAGTAGAAGAAAAAGGACAACATGAAATTTATTGTTAAAAAAAAAAAATTATGTTTTGCATATTGTACAACGCAAACGCAAAAAAGCTCATTGTATGATGAAGAAGAAAAGGGTTACATTTAGATAATTTAACACTTTAACATAAACATTAACATAATGTATAATTTAGACTTTCTCAGACCTTTTAAAGAAACAAATACCCTGTCTCTCTCTGTCCATGTCACTATGGCTAGTTAGTTTTTTCCCTGAAATAAGAAGCTCCTCTTCCGTTTCCCTTCAGCGTCCTCTCTTTCCATCCTCCACTACCTCTTTCTCATCCCGCCTTCCTTCTCTGTCTCGTCTTCTTTCTCGTTATTCAGTCCTTTACTCTTCCGACTGATATTTTCAGCCTTCCAACCTCGCGATACCCATCGCCTCTCCTTCCCCTCTCCAGTCATCGCTCCATCATCCCTCTCTTATTTATGCAGTCTCACTGTCGCTAATTGGTTTTGCATGTTCTTCATCTTCAATTCAATTTTCTGAAATAAGGCTTTTCCGGGACTTATACCTACGCGTACGCACAAGCGCGCACATAAAGATGCACACAAACTTGTGTGGATACACACATGTGTGGATACACACACACACAGATCATAATTACAAGCCTATTTGTGTGATTAAGTAGCGTGCTAGCAGTTGTTTAGAGGTGTGAAATGAAGGAGAGATAGACTGATAACCCAGCCCCAGAGAGACATATTAGTGTGTGTGTGTGTGTGTGTGTGTGTGTGTGTGTGTGTGTGTGTGTATGTATGTTAGAGAGTATGTGTGATAGAAAGAGTGTGAGTCTGTTTGTGTGTGTGTGTGTTATCAGAGTGTGTCTAAACCTCTTATTCCTCCCACTGATAAGACAGAGATGAGATGGATCCCCCCTCTCCCTCTTGTAAATACTGAATGAATGATCCTGGATCAGTGCTTCTGCCTACAGTCATGCCTTGGAGCATGATACAAAGGTCGCAGATGGCTGACTCCAGATCGGAGGGAAGGAGAAATCATCCCATTAGTAGGTTAACATTGGTTTCAAGGAAGGGAGGAAGGGAGGAAGGAAGGATGGAAGGGAGGAAGGAAGGGAGGAAGGCAGGCAAATAGGCAAGCAGGCAGAGAAAGACAAAAAAAAACAAAACTAAAGGATGGCCAGGTGGATTACGGGTGGATGACTAAATTGAACGACTGAACAAAAGCCAACTGACTATTCATGCAGTGAAAAACTACTTAAAGACGCTGTGTTTAGCCCTGTTTTAACCGCTTTGGCAGGCAGCGCGGCACAAATGCTTGAGGGAAGCACTTGTTGTGGCTACTGCTGGTGCTTGGCAGAAACCTTGAAAACCCATTTGAAGTGGAGTGGCCTTTTGCGAAAAGTTTAAATTAGTTTTAACTCGCAGCGCTCCGAGTGCTAAAACCGCCACTGCGGTGTCCTTGAGCAAGGCACTTGACCCAACTGCTCCAGTCAAGCTGTTCAGTGGCCAATAGAAGTGGACTGTGGCACTGACAATGCAAAGAAAGAAAAAAAAAAAAAGCCTCAATGATGTGCTTTATATTTTCATTTTATTCAGTTTTGGAGCAAATAGGGTCGTTATTACAATTTATTTGAGATTTAATTTGGTTCTTATCGCAATCCATTAATATGAATAATTGGAGCAAAAATCTTCAGGGGCTGGAATTAAGGATTCTCAAAAGAGACTGTAGGTAAGAGCGCTAGGTGAAAAAAGGAGACAGAGGAAAAAAGGAAAAAAAAAAAAACGTAACCATGGGAAAACACATGTAGCCAATTCAGTGAACCGGTAACGCAGGGATCTGGACACAAGTGGTACACGTGAAAGAAGTGGAAGACAACTTTACTCACGAAGGGAGAGACTGAGGCCAAAGGGGGTGAAGGAGGGACGGAACGAAATGAAAAGAAGAAGAAGGAGAAAAAAAAAAGGAGAGCCGTTTACTTGGCAGGCTGAGAGGCGATGGAAATGAAAGGAATGGTAATAAAAGAGGAAGAGAGTAAAGAGAGTAAAGTCACTGGGAAACGGAATGCTTGGCCTGACGGGCGTGTTCACAAGTAGACCCTGACACACACACACACACACACACACACACACACACACACACACACACACACACACACACACACACACACACACACACACACACACACACACTCCAGAGACCAGGTAAACAGAAGGAGTCTCTACATGACAACAGACTCAATGTGTGTAACATCTGTCAATCTAGACTGTCACATGACTTTACTGCAGTACCTTGCTGCCTCAAAATGAGGAAAAACAGTGAGTACATCTTTGTGTTGGACAGATTTGACTTTCACGCCAACTTGCACTAATTGTTTGTGTTGGTTTCGTAATTCAAATGTTTCTGTGTGTTTTTTTTTAAAGAACCAGCAGCTCCACTGACAGTCGCTGCACAGCGGAGGGTCCGGGCATGGGAGCCGAACACACATCAGCCCAGATCCTTCATTAACAAGGTGCTGCTGCATGCACACACACACAGTTTATATTTACAGTTATTTTTCTTCTGTATGATGAATTCCAGTTGTATTTGCACATTTTGCCAATATTGTTCATGTAATATTCATGCCAATAAAACGTTTGAATTGAATTGTGAGAGAGAGAGAGAGAGAGAGAGAGAGAAGACCACAGAGAATGGCTCAAAGAGGTAAACAAACAAGAGGAGGAGGGGGGATATGGAGAGAGAGGGAGAGAGAGAGAGATAGACAGGGAGTGGTGATATAAGAAGCAAGGGAGGAAAAGGAGATGATTAGATATAGATTGAGATTTTAAGAACATAGATTTTAGGCATTTAGCCAACAGCAGAGCACAAAGCAACAGCACAAAAGGTCACATTCCTTCACCACCGGCATTAAGAGAAACTAATAGTAAAGAGTCAAAGCCACAGCGGCCTGGCAAAAAATGTCGGCAGAATGACAATGTATGACAGATAAGTGCCAGGTAGAGAAATTACAGCCAGTGAGAAAAGCTCAAGGGTTTTTATTCAACAGAACGAAGGGAGGGAAGAGAAGGATGAGTGTGCAGACAGGTAAAGGATAAGAACTTGCCTGTGATCTGGCAGGTTGTAACGAAGCGAAACATTACAAAGATTCTTCAAAGAGCTGCTACAGATGGGGATCACGACCACCCACACACACACACACACACACACGCACACACGCACACACGCGCGCGACAACCTCAGTTCACCTCAAACTGTCCATCAGTCCAGTTCTTACAGACGGGAAAGTAAAGAGGAACTCTTTAATGAAATCCAACTGCCCAAAGCCAAGCTCTTGGCGGCCCAAAAATGAACTTCTGAAGCCACAAACTAGAAAGAGTTGGCACATGCACGCACACGAGCACGTTCTCTACAACACACACACACACTAAAAACGTCTCACAGTTTGTTGAAGTCCCAACCAAACTAGACAGAATATCAAGTCTGTTTTTGCCCCGGAGAAGAAGGTTTGGATATACAGCCATTACTCCTTTTTTTTTTTGGAACTTTCTTTCCCCTCCATCCATCTCACGCTGCGTCTCTTTCACCATCTCTTTCTGCCTGGCAACTTCTATCTGGCTGTCTCTTTATCTCAACATCTCTCTGTCTCCAACACACACACACACACACACACACACACAGTTCAGAAATCAACAATGAAGAATGTGGACAGAAACCGTTTGATGAGTGGGGCTTTTGCAGCGAGGGAGTGTGTGTGTGTGTGTGTGTGTGTGTGTGTGTGTGTGTGTGTGTGTACGCATTAGTCACGGTTCACACGACACTCCAGGAGTCAACGTGTGTGTGATGTGCGATCACGTAGGACAGATGCTCTCATGCATGCGTTCATATGATGCATTTGTATACTGCATGGACCAACTTAATTCAATATACTGTCTACTCGGACTTCCCGCAAACACACACAAATACTATTATTGACTTAGATTTGTTCACTCTTTAACCCTTTTTCTAACCTTAACCATCTATGTGCATACACACGCATATGCAAAGCACCCATGGGTGAAAGTCCCTATGGGCAGTGCCACCTCACTTGTCGTTTTACGTTACAGTCTCTCCATCTCTGTTGCCCTTTTGCATCCCCCCCCCCTCCCCCCCCTATCCATCTTTCTTTACCCTGGTGCCTCATGTTCTGTCGCTTCTCTGTCCATCTCTCTTCCTGCTGCTGGACTCGTGACATTTTACTGCTTAACACACATTGCTCACATTTGATGCACACACACACAAACCAAACACAAACACAAGTCTCCACACATACACGCTCACGGATGCGCACACACACGCACACATACACGCGCACACATACAAGCAATCGCACACACACAGAAGCAGGAGATAAGCACAGCTTTCTGAAATGCCAAACATAATTCCACACAACAGAGGAGAACAGCATGTTGTCAAGTGCCAACCTGGTAACTCAAATTTTGCTATTTCCGTTTTTCTTTTTACTTGTTTTCAAAAGGTGGTATTGTGTTTTACATGCAGAGTATCTTCTATGACTGTAGGAGCCACCAACCTGGATTTCAAAAACACATGGTTGCCAATCTCAGGAGGAGGCTAGTTGTTTTCAACAGAGAGAAGGTGACTGTTTTTGGAGTTACAAGGATGTCGGCCCTCAGCGTCATATCTCAGAGAGCAGACCGGAGCTCTAATAGGACTTGGCTTTGTAGCCAATGCTCCGGCTTCTTCCTTCTTCCTGGTGACATTCTAACGCGGCGCTAACAACACTCACCAAGGCCACCGGTCCCAAACACAAACCAGGAGCGACCGAATCGTAATTCTTGCTCTGATCAACACTCCTAAATGGCCACCTTTGCCACATAAACACACATTCCCAGAGGTCCAGAGATATAAAAGGATAAGTTGATATTGAGGGTCTAACTATTATCGCAACAGAAATAACTTTCCTCAGTGAAAGAATGGCATTTTTAGGCCTAAGAGTTACAAAATACCATTTCATTTATTGTTCAATGAGAAATCTGGTTTGGAGAACAGCACAAAATAAAATCATACCCAGCAGTGGAAAACATACAAGACATTCAGTAGTTAACATTTTATCTCTTTCTTTCACAAAAGCCTGACAATTGAGTATTTTCCTCTTTTTTCCTCAGACTGAATGTTAAGATGGTCGTCTGTGTGGCAAGTAATTTCCGTGCGCCTCAGGCTCATGTAACCCATTCTAAACCCAGTGGCAGGACTTATAATTCATGGATGTCAAAAAAACAATCAGCCAGTTTTGCTTGGGCTCCTACAAGCCTCAGTTTTTGTAAATAAAAAGTTTTCTTCTGACAAATTAAAATTTCCTTGACGGTTGCTATCTACCACCGATGGTCAGAGTGCACAAAAGAGAGAAATTAAATTAAACTCCGTATATAACAGTTATTCAGTGTGCTTTACGTTGATGTGCTTTTTTATTACTTCATTGGTGCAGAATAGAAAGTAGTCCAGTTCTAGCCTGAGTGACAAAGCACAAAACTCCTCACACTAGCTTGATTGCACCATACAGAAGCTCTCCTGTGTAGCCCATCATTGGCTGAACTTACAAAAGGAAACACTGCAGCTTTGTTCTGCAAAATGAATTGAAGTCAGCGACCACTGTACAATAGCTACAATAGATTGACTTCCCGGTCTAGTCGGTTTACCTAAACCACTGCGGCGAGGCCTTGTACAAAGGACAGCATCCGCAGGTCCATCAATTGTATGCTGACATCAAACACTCTCACTCTACAACCAGGGAAAATTAATCTATTAAATATGTACTGACAGTTTCTGAAGTGCACTTAGTATTCAATGAAAAATTAGAGTTGAGAAGACCATTTTGACTTGCAATTTCACCCCATCATGACTCAATCACAACAGTGAGAAATTATGAGCCGATAGATTTTCCAGTTCCACAAGCTACGGCACTCGGCTTTATTCTCACGCGGCTCTGTGTCATTTACATCACAGTCAGGTAGGAAGCCCCGCACAGGAGACAGCGAAGCAAATGCAAACAGAGGGAAACTCAAGCGTTCATTGGATAAGAAAATTTAAATTTACCACAATTACCCTTAGTACCATCAAGATATAAACAAAGCAAAAAAACAACAAAACAAAAACAAAGAAATCCATTACTCCATGGATAATAAGCAAAACTTCTTCCAAATGAATGGCGTTTACATCAACCACAGTAACATTAATTTACATTCTACTGGTTGCACAATAGGAGCTGAAGTACTTTACACAAATCACTTTGCAAAAACAGGCACTGAGGCTCCAATTTGAAGCGGTTCGCTAAAAGATCTACGGATAAAACCTTTTTAAAACGGGACGAATGACATTTCCGCTGTGAAATAGTCATTATTTAGACCGACAAATGCTCCTTTCACTTAGTAGCTACTGACGTCAAATTCACAGTCTGAAAAAAACATGTTCGTGTCTACTACTCTTGCCTCACCTTGGAACGAAATGCTTCATTTTCTACAGTAATGAATCTTCTCCGTGCATCGCTCATGGTTTGTCCTTAGTCTACAGCGAAAGAGTCTAAGTCCTTGGACGCCCAATGCACCTTTCATGTTTCCAGTTGTAGCCAGATTAATGGCCCAAGGTATCTTTCACCTCTACACGCTGAAAAAATGCAGTGGAACACTCTGCATGTGGTACTTCAGACTTAAATCTAATTCAGAGAGCCATTTGTTCATTTTTTACTTTTTTATTGCACTGTGAAAATCAAATGCCTTAAGCTCTGATCACGCTGATCTGTGCCTCCATCTAGTCTAGCTCAGCACACTTAACAGGCTTCATAAAACCTCAGCTATCCATTTAAGTACAATTTGAATTTGGAGTAGACACGACCATCACTCCTTCCACAGAGTATTTCTGACACTGTAACTACTTCTGCTTGACATGAAGAAATTGTGAATTTTTCCAATGCCAACAGTCTAGCAGGTTTCCCAATGTGTGTAACTTCAATACGGAAAGCACACAACAGCAAAGAATCCAAGGCTGATCTTTGCACAATGCAGACACGGTGCTACTTTAATTTGCATGCGTACAACTACTACTACAACTACGGCATGTATGGAGAGTGTAAGCACTTGAGAGCGGTCTGAAATCGAGCAAAGATCTAGGGAATAGTGTCACACTTTACGCACAAGTTATTTTTGAAAGGCAGTACATTCTGTCTTATTGCTGACGTGCATCCTGACGCAGAGTGAGAGAGAGACAAGAGACAAAGAGTAATACACTCAACCAGATAGGGCACAGAGTTATGGCACGCCTACATGTACAGGCATGTATGGGTGTGTCTGTGTTTGCCCGATGCCACAACTGACCCCGAGAGCTGCAGTCATCTCATCTCACAAGATGTATAATGTATAGCTGGAACATCTTATTATCATATTCCAATCCACAGTAAATCACTCAGTCACCTTGCCCTCTTTTCTGCAAGTAACAAAGAAAAAAAATCACCTGTGATAATTAAACACCTCTCACTCTACATTTTCATTTCCCTTTCTGAAGAAGCACGCAAACACAAACACACACATTGTAGAACATAGGACATTGACATCTGAAGTCTATTCATCTGGTTGAAATATTGAACATCCTGTTCCATCCATTGGACAACAGATGGCTTTTGCACAGTACATGTAGATCTTTACAAAATTATAGCTTCATAGATGCACTAAATACGCAAACAAATGCTCTCTCTCACACACATAGTCCTAACAGCATGACATCTTTATCCATGCCAGGCTGCTCATCATACATATATACCAGTTACAAAATAAAAATAATAGCCACATTGGTGCATTCAAGAATATGAACAAAAGTGTGTGTGTGCACACACATACACACACACACACACACACACACACACACACACACACACACGCACAGAGCCTTAACTGCATCATCACCATTAACCATACTAGACTGGCTTGAACAGGCTGAAATAGCCTCTTATGGAGCCATGCACTTCACCACAGTACACCAGCACCCAGAACACCATCAGCTGTATATATCATCACTGTCAGGTAAAAACCTTGTACTCTATCTCAAAAATGTCAACTTTTCAGGAACTATGAAAAACACCCTTGTTTTAAGCCTGATGGCAATGCATTTTTAACATTATCCAATGGGTCTGAAAGGGTTTCAAACGCCCAAGAGGTCAGAAGATGTCCTCAACCCGTAGAGGAGGCATCTCATCCTTCAATTGAGGTGAAAGCATGAAAATTACCAATATTAGAGTTACAAGGTTTTCACGTGACAACAGCGATACGCAGCTCAGTCGTTCCACCAAAGCACCACACCCTTCAGACAGACAGATATTAAGGCCGAACGAGCCTACCTTGACGCCTCGCACTCTGAACTCGGCCAGCGCTCGGCTCATCTTGGAGCCGGCCGTCGGCAGGTCCTTCCCGCTGGCGATGACTTTGACCAGCAGGGAGTCGTAGTGGGGGGAGATGATGGCGCCCTGGAAGGCCGAGGCGCTGTCCAGACGGATGCCCATACCTTCGCCGCTCCGGAACACCTGGGAAGAGCAACACAGAGGAGACGGAGGGTGAGGGACTTCTACTTGATGCAACAGCAAAGCAACAGGCTTTTACAGTAATCTGATAAGCAAAACAAATTGTAATCCATGGTAATCCATTCATACTAATGACGCAGAAATGAGATTAAAGACAATTTGGGAAAACCAAAATAAGTAGATTACTTTTTACTTTATGTAAAAAAGTAAAATATTATCAGATTGTGTTATTGTTTCAGTATTCAAGTGGATTATGCTACAAATTACAATCATAAATAAATAAACAAACAGTTCCACAATTTGTCTTTTTCATATTTACAGGGTATTTTCCTTTTATTTTCTATAGGATTTTAGACTTTTCAGAAGTTGTATGCTCCAGTAGTTAAAACTGGTAGGAGCGATTGCAACCCATTGCCCAAACTAACTGGAGTGCCTAAGATCAATTGTCAGCACAGGCATCCATTGCTTCAAAGGCAGAATGAGAAAGTGGAGAAGTGACAGACCCATTGCCCAAAAGTGAAATACAAAGAGAGGGATGGATCAAAACAGACAAACAAAAACACTTGGCTCTTATTTCTGTACTTAGCCCTTCGTTATTTATATAGCTATTTGCTTTGGTAATGACAGTTAAATATTTCAGCGACAGAGTGCAGGTTGTTTTGTCCCCCAATTAGTTCCCACTTGGATGTTGCATTCATTAGCGGCTGTTGCTTGTAATGTTGCCGATACGGTAATTTAAGCTCGTTTGGCTCTTTCCACATATTGTAAGACAGCGTGGATAAAAGCATCTTGTCTGCTCAGTGCCTAGAATGTAAGTATAAATGACCTGCAACTGGAAGGCGAGAGGAGAGAGACACATGATGAGAAGAGCAAAATAAGGAGATGAGAGAGGAGACCAAAAGCCTGAGATGAGTGAGAAAAGGAGAGGGTCGACTATTCCAAACCACTTGGCAAGAGAGGAGAGAGGGAGGAGAGGAGATGTGAAGAGGAGAGCGAGGACTAGCCTACACTACGGCATATGGAGCCCCTCGAGGGCTAGAAGAGAGAGATGAGTGGAAATTATAATTACAACAATGTTGTGCCACAGCGATGATATGCGGGTAATATTTCCAGGCAGTGTAAATGGGCAGAGCTGCCAACATTTATGACCAGGAGTATTTTTTCATTATACTTTTGTTCTTTTACGACTCACTATTTTATCTATATTGATTTTGTCCCCATTCTTCAAGGCAATATTGTTCATCTCCATTGGCCCAAAATTATCAAAATGCTCATGTATCATTGCCTCTATAGTGCATGTTAGCAAAAATGTAGTGCAATGGTACTATCTGATGACAAATGCCTTTGTAAATGGCTTAGGGTGTAGCGGCCGAAATGAATGAACATGAACCACTCAGAACCAGGTTGCTGTAAAACTACATTATGCTAGCTGTGTTACACAAGATAAACATGCAGTTGGACGAGGATAAACTGCACACACACACAACACACTTACGCAAAATGGAGCAGAACTGCAGAGGAGCACAAAGACGTCAAAATGTATGCCATTACAAGTTACACATCTATACATCTTTAAAAAAAAATCAAGCTGAATATTAAATGACTGCTATGCGGGGACATTAATGTTTTTTTCAATTTGAATTCCATTTTTCAAAGCATAGTTTTAACATTCATGGAAATATTCCTAACTAAGAAGGATTTCGGATGTTTCAAACAAAATCCCAGGCCGAGTTAAAAGAAAACTCCCTGTATGGAGCTGTAAATTTATGAGGCGATGAAGTGGGGGAAATTGTCATGAGTATTGCTGCCCACGCACGCCACCTCTACACCTGTGCAGCACGCCGTTTCATGGCTCAAAGCCCCGGGTTTCCAGGTTGTGATTTTCATAAAGCCTGGCACTCCCCTTTGATTTTGAGACTTCAGGCTGGTCATCAGCACTTCAAGTGTCATTGGCTCTTAACTAGGTCTGCCCTTTTTATTACCGGTCCATGGCGATGCGTTCTGGTGTGCATGCTGATACTCTGGTGTGATGGGAATATTTTGGTTCCATTATCATACATTACTGCTACAAGAGTCTCACAACTTTGCAAGTGGCTCTGCATGGAAGAACAAAAGTTTTAAACGTGAAGAGCTTGATTGTAACAGGAGCAACTGCCATTTGAAAAACACAAAATGACACCTACTCTTACAAAACGATTGCTGGCGTGAAAGTAAAGCACATTCAAGTTTACAATTTAGTTATGCCTTAAGACCTCTGCATACATATAGAAGATAGAATCATTTTCTTATCAATACTGCCTGATACATTTCAGGTAGGGATAATTTTCAAAATGGATATGTAGTGTTTTTTGAATGAAACCCTGATCTCTGCAGGAACACTATTTTCAGAATACTAAAATATTGACCCCAAAATTATGGTAAAATGTCCCCCCTGACTTCAGCCCGAAAAATAGGGACTGCTGCGTAAACGAGGGCTCTAAATGTAGCTAACATCATGAAAGAGTGACAATTGCAATTACATGGTAAAAAAAAAGCACAGTTTAAACCACAGTTTAAAGAGCTGCATATGCGTCACCTGAGCTCGGTTTCTCTCATCACAGATTACTCATTATCACTCCATTCCCTCCAAAACAGCATTTCTAGATTTCCCTTTTCAGGTTGTTGACAACAAAGATGGTTTGTAAGCTGGAATGTAGTTAAAAAAAAACAACAAAAAAAACAAACGGTGCTTTTGATGAACCCTGCGTGGCCCTGCTGTGGCTTATCAGTTGATGCCAGAACAGGGTTTTGGGGTACTGTTTCTCCACGGTAGTCTTGAGACTGTTGCCAGCCCTCTGTTGCGGAAGACAAATTCCCCCCAGAAAATCTAAACTCTGTTTACTTCTCCTTTCTATTCTTTTATTCTCTTCTAAATGTGAGCGGGCTACATTTTAGAGTTCTGTGTCAGCCCCTTAACGGCGCGGGCCACACACATACACAAGGCCAGTGCGGCAGTTAGCGACGACTGCTGTTGAATCAACAACATCAGTTAAAGTGACTGACTGCTTGGCCGAGAGCTGCCTGGTGTTTCTTTTCCCTTTGTTGTTCAGTCCTAAACTGCTGTATCCCTGGGGGGGTTTTAAACCACGCTAAAACACAGAGCATTGTTCACATTGAAATTGATGCTGCTCTTAGCCTTTATTTATCCAGGACAAGTTGACTAAGCATGCATGCTATTTGCAGCGACACCCTGCTGCATAATCACACTGTTTAGGCAACTGGCTAACACTTTTATAGAACAAAATATGATGATAAGAGGGGAAGGTAAAGACTCAGCGTCCTGGACAGTCTCTCTCAACACTAGGTCACCATGCCAACCAGTTACACACTCTCATAGCTGGGAGCTGTCCAGTCCAACCACAGCCTTCTTCTATGTGGCTAAAGCTGCAGCAATTGAGTGAACTGGATCCATTTGCAGGGTGTGACATGCATCCAGATGAGCACAACAGCAACAACACAAGCGTGCATTAATACATTTGGACACGTAAACACAGACACAAGTGCAGAGAATACATATTGAGCCCTAAAATATGAGCCAATATTGTTTTAAATTGAATTCCTCACGGTAAACAACCTTGCCCTGCTTGTGTCAGGACACTAATCAAACATGCGGTAAGACAGATGTTTGCCGATACACTTGACCGCACAAACATATATATATACTATAGGATATGTAGTCAGATTGGAATGTGTTGAGGAAAAATCAAAACTAGTACATTGGAGCCTCAAGTTATCCGAACCACTCAGAAATGGAGGTTGTTCTGGAGAATAAAAACACTGGAAATGTTATTCCAGTGGGGGAGACGCTTGTTGAAAATATGGACACAATTTGAAGTGCTCAGCAGAGTCTAATGCTTATGGCTAAAATTAATCTAGTTCCGTGTATCAACAATGAAATTCCAACAATTAACCCCGATAAACAGAAAATATTGTGGCCCGCTTCTTTCTCATTAGGGCAGGTCAGTTGAGGTAAAGATGAATGGGGCTTTGCTGTGTGTGCGTTTGTCTTGGCAAACTGTGTGTCTACATTAGCATTTCCATATTTTCATTTGTCTGCTATGTGCTAATGAGGGAGGATGCCCTTTTTTCGGTGTCTGTGTGCATGCGGCTAGCCTTAGTGTGTGTGTGTGTGTGTGTGTGAATATTAAGTATATTCATTTTGGCTGCCGGGTATATAGATATGAGATGAACGCTGCCACAATATCAAACTACAGAGTGGAGATAGTGCCTTTTTGCTCACGCGCTCAACACAGACGTAAATGAGACCGGTCCTCTTAAAGGCCTCGCAGCTGGGGAGAGAGAGAGAGAGAGAGAGAGAGAGAGAGAGAGAGAGAGAGAGAGAGAGAGAGAGAGAGAGAGAGAGAGAGAGAGAGAGAGAGAGAGAGAGAGAGAGAGAGAGAGAGAGAGAGAGAGAGAGAGAGAGATACAGAGCAACAGCCAGACGCCGATAAAACTAGACAGAAATGAATGAAAAGACAAGGGCCACGTTAATAATTGAAGTCAAGGTGTCAGCTTCTTTCAGCTCAGGGCGCTGTCTAACAAGAAAATCCCCCTTTCTTCTCTCACTCTCTCTCCATGTCACCGTCTTTCTTTATCTCCCCTCCCTTTCTCTCGCGCTCTCCGGACGGTCACAGGAGCTAATAATTTAAGTACAAAAGCAGCAAAATGGTCTCCCTGACACATACATGCACTGATTCGGTTCCTGATTATCTCTCTGTCTGTCCTACACACACACACACACACACACACACACACACACACACAGACCCAAGATGCTCCGCAGAATCCAGTATCATTCCCATCGTTCTCCTGTGGAATCTCATTGATGAGCAGATACACACAAACACTCTTTAATGCATAATTCCAGTCCAGCACTAGCTTGCTTATTAAAATGATAATACCTGAGGCTGTATGAAGCCAACTTGGTATTCTGACAAATCTCTCTCCCTCCCTCTCACCTTCTATCCCTCTTTTCTTACCCTTCATACAGTACATATATATATTTATATTCCTCCTCTGCCACTTTCTGTTTACCTCCCACCCTCCCGTCGGCCTCAGTGTCTCTCTCTCTCTCTCTCCTGTCTGCCTCTCGTTTTTCTGTCACCATCTCTCTTTCCACTCCCCCCTTCCTTCCAATTCACCCTATGCTTGAAGTATATCCTTCAGAAACTTTCTCTAACACTCCCCTCCCCTCTCTCTCTGGCATGCTTCAGTGGTGTATTTCACTGACACTGTATGAAAGCAGGCTGGTCTGCTGTGGGCCCGTTACAAATCCTCTCTGCCCGGCCCGTTGTTGCTGTCTGATGAAAATCTCAAATCTCTAAAAACACTTTCTTTTTCTTTCTTTCTCAGGAATTCAGAGAAACAATCCGATTTCCCCCGTTGACGCCCGTGCCTTTTTGAGAATGTCAAAATGGCTTCTGGGTGGGTTTCAGGGGCCCAGGAGCACATGGCGGAATGTGAAACATTTAAATCTGAGCAAAAAACAAAAAAAATCAGGAAAAGTGGAATTACACCATTTCACTTGACCGGAAGGCAAGGGAATATTAGGAAAATGCACAGAAGCAAATTGTCGGTGTCCTGAGGAAACCTTGCATGTCTAGGCCAATTTTTTAGGAAGAGAGAGAAACTTTTTTGAACTTTTATAATGCACTACCACTGGCTTGGCTACATAGATTTATCTACAATTGGGAGATAAGAGCTATAAATTGGTGTAAACAACACAAGTGTGGTTGGTTTAGTTACATTATGAGGTCAAGGGTAAGGTTTTGCCATAAATATAACACAGTATATTATGGAAACATGTTGGTGGCAGATTGTGGCTTCCTGGGTGTCCTATGTTCCATAATCATTTCTGTGGAGAGGATACCATTTTCTAGCGTATTTTAACATTTTGGAACAATGCACTCAAGTTCATGCTGCATTTAGGCTGCTTCTTGCTGACTCATTTAGGCTGTAGTAGAGAATTTAACTGAACACAAAATGAAGATGAGGTAGAGGAACAGTCTGTTCAACTTCAATTACAGGCCTTTAGCGACCTCCAACAATTCCACCAACTTCAGTTTGCTATCCCAGCACTAAGGCTTTTGACTGAATGAGATCCTTGCTACTTTCTAAACCCATTGAGGAAGTGTTCCCCTGTAATGGCTCAAATCCTCAGGCTCCTTAAGTGGACATAAGACTAGATTTCACAGTCAGCTTGCTTCTGTAATAACATTGAAACCGCTCCAAGAGGCTCTCCACCCTCCCTACCATTAAGTCTATTTCTCTTTCTATCTACTTCCTTCCCTCTATTCCCATCTTACAGCAGACTCCTCTGCCTGGTCTCTTTTCTCTCCACCTGTCCCTCTCCAACCTTTTAACCTCCTCCCTCACTCACGACCCTCTTTCCTCCCCGTCCAGAGTTTCGTTCTCTCTTTTCTTTTTGTCAGGTTTTGTTGTAGAGAGTTGAAAGAGACAGCACACACACACACACACACTCGCTGTTAATGTATGGAGTGGAAACAGAAAGACAACACACACAGCTGCTGCCGCTATATGTATGTAGCAGGGAGACAGAAAGTGACAGCAATATCTGAGCTCCAACTGATAGCGCACCAATTAGTGTGAGAGAGGAGCAGACGGAGTCAGAGGCACAGAGAGGCGAGGAGAATAAGAGGGAGAAAGATACAGAGAAACAGACAGAGACGGAGGAGAGAATACAAGTGCCATGTTAATAATTGAAGCAGAGTTGTGTGAGAATCGAGGGAGGGAGAGAGGTTGCGAGGGAGAACATAGGTGAGGGAAGAAAAGTGAGGCAGGGAGGACAGAAGCGAAGGAGGAATGAAGGAAGCAGAGAGTGTGTTAGCCGGTAATTGCCCGTTTTTTGGCTGGTGAAAAAGACAAAACCACTGAAAATGATGATAACAAAACTAAAATAAATAAATAAAAAAGAACAAGCATATAATTAGGAATGAGCTATGAAAAAAATTGCTAAAAAAAATCATTGTTTATCGTCCGGTAGAGTTGGATCCTGACCCGTAAAGTGCCCTCTGAAACTCAGAACAGTAGATAAAAAACAAAACAGAAAAATAAATGAAAATGGAGAGCCTTTGGTTTTATGGTGGTTTGGCAGGCTAATGCACAGTGGAGGGCATCTCTCTCTGCCGAGGCCAAACATTACCTCCCCTAAACTGATACTAGGCCTGTACTTTAGCTCCATTTTCAACCCCAAGCAGCTTTAAATTTGGGGGAAAAACAAATTGGAAGGTAGAAAGGTGGCATAGCAAGTAGGGTATACCCAAGAATAGCAGAATACCCAAAAGCAAACATCTGCCCTGCTGAAGTTTCCTTGAGATACTGAATCCCTAGCAGCTCCAGGTCTGCTGCTCTGTAGCTGAGCCTGACCTCTGACCTCCCTGTAGACAACAAAGAAAAATAGTTCAACTGCCCACTGGTTGTAGCTCTTAAGCTTTACTTGCACGGTGCTTTGGAATTGGTCTGCACCATGAAAGATTAATGCTTTTGTGTTTTTGTTCATGTCTGTGTGTCTCCATTTGAACAAGGCAGCCTGCTGTGCAAGACTTGTCTACTTCATACTTAGGGTATTTTTAAAACTTCATCCAGATTACATTGTTACAGAAGCCAAACATCATCATTTCACCCACACAGGCACTGGTAATAGATCTCGGGAGTTTTCCTACTAGGGAAAAGTTTGGAGGCTGGCAAAGGCTTTTCTGCAACCGCCAAAGTGGGAGGAACTGAGAGACGGAAAGGAGAAAATTATTATTCCCTCTCTCTTCACTGTAACATAGCAAGGCAAAAATGCCAAAAATAATCTTAAAAAAGTCCTTCAATACTGTTAAAAACAGGCTTTGAGTCTTAAATTCAGTTGTAGAGGTGTTAATGTTGTGGATTTCTTTTTTTTCCCCATCATTTCCATGGTGAAATTGATCTTATATGTCATTCTAGCTATTTAATTTCATGAAACTTCCTCATGACAGGAGGCAGTCAGTCATTCAGGGAAAAAACACATAAGAGGCAGGGCAAAAAGAAAAAAAGAACAAGGACACATTGGTCCCTTTCCTATTAAAAAAAGTCAAAAATCCATGGGCCAGGGAAAAAACATTAGCTATCTTTGTTAGAACGTGTGAAGAAGAAGAGGAGACCAAAGAATCAAGTACAGAAGGAGTAGATAAGAAAATGGAGCCTGCCAAAGAGAATGAGTGAATGGGTTGATGACTTCCCACTCCTCTCACCCCGGTCTCTCTCGGTCTCTCTCTCTCTCTCTCTCTCTCTCTCTCTCTCTCTCTCACAAACAAAACAGAAGCCTTGAAAACAAGCGCAATATTGAATGTCTCAATTTTCCAGAATGGCATGTAAATATACATGGCTGCTCACCTTTGATACCGTAATATATTTCAGCGAAATTGAATGTGGAATGCATGCATGCACAAATACGGATACGAAGGAAAACCTTCAAGGAACTGTGCAGATACACAAACGCACAGAAAGCTTGGGCTCTAAGTGCTATATTGTGGATTTTATACTGTTGAATGACAGTGAATATTCTATAGCTATTCCCAAGGGTTAGGCTTAGGGTTACATGATATACAGGAAACCACATACCAGCGTATGTGACAGAAACATTTTTTTTTTTTTAAAACCACAGGTATCTTTGTCAAGGATTCACGTGGCAGTGAAGCCCATGCATATAAGAGCCCAGTGGAATATTCTCAGTCAACTTCTCAGAAACTGAGATAACCTGGTTGGATGTCAACAGATTCTGTACATTTAGCCATGTGTTATCAATGGGTTGGCTGGGTCACAGACACATGAAACATGGTCAACGCATGGAAGACAATGTTAGTCTTCAAATTCAGTAAAATAGGAGATATGAAGTTTCTCCAAGACTGAGGATTCAGTACATACTCTATGCTTAAATGCATGTAATTTATGCATACTCACACAAACATTAACAGACCTTGGCCGTATGCAACACAGACAACTCGCTATACATCTTTCCCCTTAGCAACCAAGCGCTTCCCGTTTGATCGGCTGTCTCTTCCTATTGGATTATCTGAGACGCCTAAAAGTCACCCGAGTGATGCTATTGGACATTGGCAAGGGGAGACTGTCATTGATTGGCTTAAATATTGAACACCAATCTCATCGACTGGTGAACAGATAGCTGTTGTGGATCATTACAAGGATCTCTTCACATGCGCCTTCACACACATGCTCACACATACACACATATGCACACACATCGAGTTCCCTCTTGTTTTAGATCATTACTGAACATTCCCCAGCGAATTGATGGCTGTGCTGGAGGGTTCGATGGCCAATATTTTCAGCCTTTCTGACCAATGACCAATACGGTGACAGGCCTGGGGTAATTGTCTTACTTTAATTGAAAAGAATCCACCCTCTCCCACACACACACACCCACCCTCTTCCCATGTCACCCCCACCCCTTGCAAAAAAAACAGCAGCCCTAGAAAAGAGTTCACAAATATTTCCAGTCATCTTGGACAATTCCATCAAGATCTGTGAACAGAAACAAGTATTTTCCAAAGCTAGAAACAAGAGAACTAAGACTAATCTGATTTCATTAGCAGTTTTCTGGAGACTCTTCACTAATGTATGAGAGGAAGACTTGGTGAACTCTGACTGTTTGGTTGAGCTTTTATACCCAAAAGAGCTTTATTTTGTAGCAGTAGTACAATCATTTGTACACCAGAAAATTAAAGTCAGCCTCTCCCTCAATCATTCAGAACCAGAGTGTCTCTTGGCAACGCCACAGATCATCAACGCAACAGACTTGTTTCAAGCTTTGATGGAGACTTGTTCATGTTCACAAAAATGTACAATCACAACTTTTGCACATTGTGCTACAAGATCATTTAAAAATGAAAACTTAAAAGTATTCTATTGCTCCAAAGTGGAATTTTTGGAAATTCATGTGACAGTATAAAGTTCAAGTAAGAGAAAAATCTAGCATGCAACAGCATACATACCCTAGGCCCATTTTATTTTATATTTGTTGCTAAGTGGTATCAAGGACTTTATTCAGCATTCATATTTTGTTAATAACACTATAAATTTAGGTTTTTATTTATGGCTTTTTAACAATATTTTTCCATCGAAAATTATTTTTGTTCAGCTTTTTAACCATGGAAGTTGATATCAGGTTGCATCTATACATCTCATTGAGATTTTAGAGTGTATAGGACAAACTAATTTAGATTATTTTTTCCCTTTGTCTCATTATACACGTACTGTGCTGGACCTACAACAGATATGGTACAGTATCAGCATCCATTGGGTTTGCATTGGAAACCTAAGAAGCTGGGTACAGTGTTTTGTGTGTCACTACTGATGAAATTGATCCAGCGCCAAATATGTTTGGGTGCTTTAGCAGCATGCTTCTGGTGTCCCTGCACCAGCACAATGTACTACGTTTTCTAATGGAAAAATGATATTGTGCCAGTAAGAGCACATGAGTACAGTTGTCTAGTGGTTTGGGAAATCACTCTGCCACGCTTATATGTGATTCGCTTTCCATCTAGAAGTCAAACCCTTTCAGAGAATGTGGATAAATTCAAAATTCGGACGGTCAAATAAATTTCCAAACTGCATCTTTAAGTACAATGCTTGCATAATGGACTTGGCTCCTGTGCTCCCAGTTTTCATCATGCAGCGGGTTGTGCTGACCTTTTTTATTATCTGCGGCTGTACCGGACTTGTGCTTGTCTAAACCTTGGCTGGCAGTCTACAACCACCGCCGGAGTTCCCGAATCCAGAATACAACCGCTGCGTCTCCCTCCTTCCCTTTCAATTTTCCTCCCATCCGTTCAATTTCACCTTCATTTCCTCTCTCTATACGGGCTCTATTTTTCTCATTTTTTTCCATCTCACAAAAACCATTACCTACCTCACTCTGCTCCGTGCTCTCCCTCCTCCTCCCTCTCTCTCTCTCTCGGCCCGAGTGTCCCCAGGGTATCCCTCACTTTATTTATCCCTTCATTCTTACCTCATTTCAACTATTTCCATCAGGTGGCCCTCCTTCCTTCCATCCTGCTCTCTCTCTCTCTCTCTGTTTCTACCTGTTCTCAGTACGCCTCTTCCTCTCCCACCTCCGTCTTCCTCCCTCTGTTTTAACCTCAGACCACCAGCAGTGCTAATCAAGTCAGAGACCCACAATGTATGTGTGTGCGCGCGCGAGAGAGTGAATGTTTGTGTATGTGTATGAATGTACTTAATAACCAACCATATTCATGGCCAAGTACTAACTACTTTGACACTCACAGGGCACGAAGCACACTCACACACACTCATTACAGCACACACACACACAAGACGTCCTTTCAGAGTCTCTCGTTGCCTTTCATCAAAAGGCTCATTTTTTGATACCCGACTAAATTGGCTTCTCCTTTCAATCCTCTCAGTGTGTGTGTGTGGGGAGAGTGTGTGTGTGTGTGTGTGTGTGTGCATGCGTCAGACAGCTCCAGACGGAGGTATAATGACCCTAATGAGTGATAGAGGATCTCTGCTGCTCTCCGTTTTTTCCTCCTTTTGATTTTCTCCCCTTTCTCGCTCTCTGAATTTTCTATCAATTATCGCCCATTCTGCCTCGCCTCTACCTCCTCCTCGAAACACTCTCTAATTTTCCTCTCCGCTCATATTCTCCTCGCCTCCCCTCTCCTCTCATTTCCACTTTCTTCCCCCCTCCATCTCCTTTCATTTCCTCTCCACTCCTGTCCTTTTCTCACGTCTCCTCTTCAATTCCTCCCCTCTCGTCGCTTATCTTTTCACCTGTCCTCTCCTTCGCTCCTTCCTCCTCCCTCCCTCCTCACCTCTCATCTCCTTTCTTTTCCCATTTTCTGCCCTCCTCCCATCTCATCTCGTCACCCGGCACATTCCCTTCTCTAATTTCCTCTCCACACATCTCTTCCACTCTTCTCTCCTCCCCTCTCTCCATCATTAAAAAAAAGAAAAAAAAACACACAACCCAGCTGTACGCACCCAGCTGAAAGAAAGGTTAGCCTAAAATATTCAGGTTATGTCTAACACATCTGCAAACACTAATCAGAGACACAAGCAAATACACTGAGCAACAACACACACATTCAGGCAGAAATACATGGGCACACACACACACACACACACACACACACACTCATATCTCATGCAGTATTAAACAGCAGTGCCATTAAAGTCAGTGGCAACCAGATGTCCGTGACGGAACTACAAGCTGTTTAGGGCTTTGGAGGTGGGATGGATGGACACACACACACACACCTGACACACAAGCTGTCCAGATACGGATGGACCTGCACACATGCGTCGCATACAGGCAGACGGGACACTACAGATGTACAAGCTGTCTAGATATGGATGGACAGGTACACACAAACCGCTGCGGTCATCTGAATATCTTGTTTCTCCAAAATGTAAACTTTTCATGAACTAAGAAACAGCCTTGTTTTTAGCTTGACGGCCATACTATCCAAGTCCTTTGAAAGGGTTTCATCGGGCCAAATGTTGTAGAATTTTCTTATCCTCTAGAGGACAAAGTAATTCTAAAATTTAAGTTAAAAAAAATGAAAGTCACCAAAATTGGGGTTACAAGGTTTTTACCCAACAGCAACGAAATGTTACTGACAGCTCTCTGGACAATGTGAGCAGATACGCACGCACGCACACACACACACACACACACACACACACACACACACACACACACACACACCAGACTTCTGAGCCTTGCGAAGACGAGCAGGGTCCAGACGACCACTAGTGATGTAATTACAGTATAAATAGAGCAGAGCCATGAGAGCTCAGGCTGGAACATGACTACGTCCTGTCTAGGAAAAGTCTCACTCAAACATTCATCACCTCTGGGAAAGTCTGGAATTTTAGGTCTTAATGTTTAAGTAGGGGAAGCTTGTGGAGTGTCCTCACACAGAAACGTTTGAAAAGTTGTGTGATGTTCGCACAGGACCTCTGTTAGGTGTTGACACCAACTGTCGCGTGTTCACAACAACTGCATCACACACACATTCGCATGCTACGAAAATTCCATCGTGTGCTATAACATTTATGAGTTTACACCACTGTTATGTGCTTACAACTCTGTCACATGCTACAGCTCTATCATGCTAACCCAACTCTACACCAAAGTCGTGGAGTTCCCATCAACTTTGTCACAAGCTTACAACACCCTTAAATTTTTATAAGTCAAGTCATGTGCTACAACTCCTGTCACCTGCTACAGCTGCTGTGTTTACAACCACTCTGTCACTTGTTGAGCAGCTTTCTCCAGAATTTGAGTGACATTTTTTTTCCCCTCCTGGATGGGCTGTGAAAACATTTTTCCCTTTGTTACACAGGCAAGGTTATTTGTATTTTTCCTCTGGTTTGACTTTACTTTGCAGTGCGAGTAATATCCAAGATGTTGAAGGAATGCATTTCTGCAAACATTTCAAGAAATTATTATTTTTTTTTCTCCATCTGCACTTGGCATTTCCTTCCCTATGGCGGACACCATGGCCACTGCTCCGCCTCGTCTAGACTCCTCTCTCCCTCCTGGCCCCCAAAAGTTGGAACCATCTTTTCAACTTGCGTCAGTAGTGCCAAGTGACTCCCTATCTTCCTCACTTTGAAGACTGAAAACATTTCTTCAGGCTATATCTATCCCTCACCTCACCCTGAAAGTGCCTCCTCTACTTTGATTAAACTCTAATTTCCCCAACTTCTTTAAAAAAAATAAAATAAAATAAAAATAAAAATCTATTATTTTCTAGTTCTTGGAAGTTCTTGAAATGTTGCTTGCAAGTTTTCATTCCTCTGCCACTTACTTTAAGTTGCTCTGGATAAGAGCATCAGCTAAATGCCTTCTTAAAAGCATTAACATACAATGTAAAGTAAAATGTCACCATGAGATGCAAAGGAGTTCCCTTTTGAAGTTAAATAGGGCTGCAATGATCCTGGGATAATGACGACAGCCCACACTTGTACAACATCCAAGCCTTATGATCAGTATTCATGCGTGAAATGTTGAGGGTGTTTATATACACAGAGAGCGCCACATAAGGGCTGATTAGATCATCGTTGAGGGTCTCATTTGCAATAATCTCTTCATATACATCTTCATTTCTGTAAATAGCACCTGTATACATGAATAAACAGCATATTTAAAATCTTACCAAGAAAACAAGAGTATACACAGACCAGTACAACCAGCAGAAAATGGGAAAAGGCATAAACATGCCTCAGTATCCGGTAGGTCCCAGGTTTCACATTCGGGAGATTCCCAATTGGGATATGAACTTGTCCAGGTTATTGTAAATGGGATATGTTCACATGCAGCAACTCAAAAACAGAATACTTAAATGTCCTAGATATTAATGGCATATTGATATACATCTTAGCACATGCAATATGCTGCACTGCAGGGCCAAAGCTGTTAACAGGCAGGCCAAATGTGTTTTTAGGACCGTATCCTGATATTATTTGTCAATATAAATTGTTGTTATATTCACACTGTTGTGAATAATAAGCGTTTTACAACTTCCATAATAACTCAAAATGCAGGCTACACTTCAATCTTTACATATCATGTAAACAAACCTCTTGCAAACTCAAAATTATCCAAACAGACACATTTAGCTGTTGCATACAGTCAGACTTTGCATCAAAAGCTCTGTAAATCAACACCAAAATGAAAACACATCCTCAACCCAGTGAATCAAAAACACCACCAACAGTGCGTGGCGTTACTGCTAATGAGGACAGGGGCTTTAAGGACTCCGTAGTGTGTGTGATTTGCAGCTGATGTACTTGTCAATGCAGTTTTCTAGCCTATTTGCCTTGTGTAGTTATAGTTTTAAAATACTTTCTACGCAAAAACACATATTGCTTGATAAATGGAGCTGACAGTGTGGATATGTTTTACTTAATCAAAACCAGTGACAGCTGGAGATAGAGTCAGCTCATCAGTTTGTCTTTGATTACAGCGAGCTTGACTGGGAATACATCCTGAACTCAAGCAGTTTAAAATGATGTACCGCCCACACACGGGCCAGCAGAAACCTCAGGATTCCAAAACTTTTCGGGAAAATTGATTTTCTCATCAACTACCATGTTATTTTTCACGTAAAATTCAATATTTCTTCTTTGGCTTGACCTGGGGGTCACGACACATTTTCAGATATGGGGGACAGTGTCTGCTATCAACAATGCAATCAAAAAAATGAGCCAAGTTGGAGATTGGAGGCTTCTGCAGGGAACTGATGCACGCTGGCACGCATACAAACACAAACACAAACACAAACACACACACACACAGAGCGCATTAATGATTTAATCATGATCTGTGACGGGACAAATGGGGTAAGCTCACCCTCCAGCTTGCTTTCTCTCTCTCGCTCTCTTTTTCTCTCTTTCTCTCTCTCTGTCTCTGTCTCTGTCTCTCTCTCACACACACACACGCTTAGTGTCAATACACACACATGAACACTCACACTCAGAGCTGGGGTGACATTTGGTCAGTGAAACTTGCACCTGCCAGTTTTGGCCTGTGGGACTACACTCGTGTTGTGGCTCGCCCAGGCAGGCAGAAATAATACCAATGCAATACAATGAGGGAGGGAGGGAGCGAGAGGGAGAGAAAGGGAGGGAGGGAGGGAGAGAGAGGGAGGGTGGTCTGCAGTGATGGTGAAAGAGAGGGAGAAGTAAGAAATAATGAGAGACAGAGAAAGAGAGGTAGAGAATGACAGAGAGGGCGAAACCGAGGCTAAGACTAAAAAAAATATAGTTAAAGAGAGAGGACAGAGAGGGGGCCACAGATGGGAGGGAGAAAATGAAATAAGGAAAAAATGAAAATGCAAATCTGTGTGTGTGTGTGTGTGTGTGGTTTTTACACAGTGTAGGTGCCCACATACCTCTGCTGTGTGTATGTATGTGCGCGCACGTGGGAAAAACTCGATAGTGTCTGCTCATCGCCGGTAGTCACAGCAACCAGACAATCCAAAATGGCAGACTGCCAATCATCTTTCTCTCTCCCCCTCTCCTTAAATCTGTGTCTCTTTTCCTTCTCCCCTCCTCTCACTCTGTCATCGCTCTCTCCCTGCCTCCCTGTCTCTACCTCCCTCACTCTCTCTATATATGAAACATAGCATCCGTCTGTTGCTAAGTAGGTCAGTACACCTCCACTGCTCCTTCCCTCCTTGTCTCTCTTCCCTCCCTCCATTGCACCATCTTCATTATCACTCGACGCCTCTGCCAGCCTCCCTCCTTTCTCTCCTGCGCTTGTTTCTTCCCATTTTCGGCCAGTTTGCTATTCTACTTACTTCTCTTGAATATGCCCTTTTTCTGCAGGCCTGTTTTGGTTTCTTCTTTGGCACCGTCATGTTTTTCATCCGCTCCCCATCTTTTTTTTCTCATTCTCTCTCTCAACCCAAATACCCACTTCCCAAATGCAGCCCTCTCCTTCCATCCTCAAGCCTGAACCTGCATCTGTAACTTTATCGCTTTTTTTTCCCTCCCTTCTGTCTGCCTGTCTCCCCTCTCACCTTGTCTCTTGCTCTCCCCTCCCTCCCCACATGTACAGAGTTCAATTGTTTTATTGTCAGGCCAAGCTGAACTGACAAAGACTGGCGGGTCTCAAAGGCATTGAAAAATGCATGACAGACAGAGCAAAGTTGAGGGAGGGAGGAAAAGAGAGGTGTAAGGGGAATTGACAAAGAAGACAGAGGCGGAGTGCGAGGTAGTCGAGTCCGAGAGAGAAGTGAGAGCTGAAGTAAGGTTAAAGAGAGTAAAATGGAGGTAGAGATGGAGAAAGAAGTAAAGGACGGTATAAAGTGAGAGTTAAGGAAAATGCAAGCAGAGGTTGAGGGAGGAATGCAAATTATAACTAAGGGGAGAGCGAAAAAGGGGAGGGGGTAAGAATTGAGGGCAAGGCAAGCAAAAGTCAAGTGAGAGGAAGTTGGGATAGGGAGGGAAAGACAGACAATTAAAGAGGAAGAAAGAAATTACCTGTAAGGAAGGGGGATAGTTTCCCTTTGATGAGGCGGGGGGGGGGTGACATCTTTCTAGTTAGCACACAGTTTTGTGCACATCCCCCTGATTTTAGGGGAAGTGTGTGTACAACCAGGCATTTTCTGCGCTTGCCATCCCCTTCATTAAATTGGTGCACCCACTGGGAGAGAGCAACGAGGAGCTCGGTATATGGCAAAGCAGAGAAACAGCAAAGTTAAGATGCAAGACCCTGCGCCTACCCTGCCTCCACCAAGAATTATCAGGAGCTTTAAGCCAAAATGTCAGCTTCCAGATCTATTTTTAAAAAGATTACTTTTAAAACTGCACTTCTGCTCCACTAGATAGTATGCAATGGAGACTGGATTGAGTGAGAGGCAGACCGTAACAGTAGACAACAAAATGAGATGAACCCATGGGTACATGGTATGCAACCTGGCCTGCTGAGCAACTAGCATGTCCAGCTGTTGAATTAGTTTTTACTAAACATTTGGGTGCAAACTCTTGGAGCAGATAGGAAGGAAAGGAACAACAATTGAGGGATGCAAGTTAAGGAAGGATGGAAAGAACAAGGAAAAAAAAAAATTGACAAAAAAGAGAGAAAGTTAGAAAGAAAGAAAGAAAAACTGTTCCGGCGTTTATCTTGTTTAAGGACAGCTTCCTTCCTTCAATTAATTTGAAGAGTTAAGCAGGGAGCAGGTTGTGAACAAGTAACATTTACTGTGAGGTACAAAACCAGAGTACAAGTCCGCCTGCAGTGCTGCTGTATTAATGGAGAAGCACTCATCCGCAGATCCAATTTATATCCAGATAGGGTGCTGAAATTCTCAACACTGGACAAAATGGCCAAAGTACCAGGGAGTGGGTGAGTCACATACAGCAAGGGTTATTTTTTGAGAAATGACAAATGTAACAATGAAAGTCCTGCACTGAGACCCAGACCTGGTTAAAGCATATATTCCTGTCATGCGAGCCAACCACAAGTTTAAAAACACCAATATCAATTAGTGAATCATCAGCATATATAGACAGACGTTATTGTACCAGTTATGTGGTTCCCATTACATTGTCATTTAGCAGACGCTTTTGTCCAAAGCGACTAACAATAAGTACATTTTTTCAACAGTAGTACCAACTGTGCATCACAGTCTTCATCAGCTAAGACTTTTAATAGGAATAAGTAGCATTCGTTGAATTTTTTTTTTCTTTAAGTTTAAGAAGGGTAAGAAGAGAAGGGTCCAGGTGTAACCTGAAGAGATGTGTCTTTAGTCTCCGCCGAAAGATGGGCAGTGATTCGGCTGTGCTGACAGAAGGGGGCAGCTCGTTCCACCATTGTGGCACCAGGGATGAGAAGAGTCGCGACCGGGATGAGCGACTTCTGAGCTCACGTAGCGATGGAGGGGCGAGGCGACTTGCAAGGGTGGAGGAGCTGAGGGAACGAGGCGAGGTTTGGAACCTGACCATAGATTGCAGATAGGGAGGGGCAGTCTGATATTCCGCCCTGTAGGCGAGTACCAGTGTCTTGAATTTGATGCGTGCAGAGATGGGAAGCCAGTGAAGTGACCGGAAGAGGGGAGTGACGTGAGAGAATTTTGGTTGGTTGAACACCAGACGGGCTGCAGCGTTCTGAATGCGCTGTAAAGGTCTGATGGTAGAGGCAGGTAGCCCAGCCAGAAGAACGTTGCAGTAGTCCAGGCGGGAGATGAAGTTAAGGGAGTGCTGAATTGAGGTGAAGTCTTGCTTGGGTAAGCACATTTTTTTTCGTATTTTGTGAAGTATTCGTCTTCCTTGGTCTCTTTCCCTCTCTCCTTCACCATCCTTCTCAACTTTTAAACTGCTCTCTCACTGCCATTTTTCCCCTATGTTGCTCCCGACTCCTCAGGTAGTACTTTATCCCTCCTAATCCCCCTCTCATCTCCCTCCTTCCCTTGCTCCGTTTCTCTCTTATCCGCCGCCTTTCGTTCAATTCTAACTGTCTCCTCGCCATTTGCCTTGACTTCACCTCCAACTTACCCTTTCACCGTCTCCGTCACTCCCCAACATCCCTTTCAGCTCCATCTCTCTCCCTCTCCCGCTTTCATACCTGCCTGAGTGAAGATCTCTCCCTCAACCCTCTCTCCCTGCATACTGCTTTTACTGTAAATCACTTTTCCCCCACTTCCTTTTTTTCTCCCTCTCCCCTCGAAATCTCTCCACCCTTTCTCCTCCCCTTGGCAGTGTATACAGCTCTTACTGTAAATCACCTCCGATTCTTCTCCCCTTCTAAAAAAAAAAAAAAAATCAGGTCTTTTTCCCCCACCTTGCTCTCTGCCTTCCCCCTTTCCAAAATCATTTTTTTCACCCTCCGCCGGCCCATCTCAAACCCTATTCCATCTCTGTCCCCTTTAAAAAGATGCCAAAGCAGCATATCCACTTGAGATTGGATGAGACTACATACACACACACACATATAAGCATGCATACACACACCCCTAGAGTAATTTTCTATCTGTCTAATTTTGCTTATAGCCCCTCTGTCTCCCTCTCTCTCACAAACACACCACAAAGAGTGGTGAATTAACAGGCTACGTTTTTATCAGTGAAACTAATGAATTGGGCTTTGATGGATAATAGGGAACTGTGTGATGGATAAGTGTGTGCTTGTGTGTGTATAGGCCTGAATATTTGTGTGTGTCTGCAGGAATGTATAATTGTGTCTGTGCATGCATGAGTATGTGTGTGTATGTGAGAGCAAGTGAGCGTGAGTGTCTGTGTGGGCATGTCCATGTGCATGAGTGTGTGCGTGCGTGTCATTATTTCCTAACGAGGACAAGAGGACTTTGATCGCTACGCTGAAGCCTTGATCTACCAATGCAGTCATGTATCATGCATCACACACATCTCTGTCTCTCTCTCTCTCTCTCTCTCTCTCATTGCTCCCCTACCTCACTCTCTCCATATCTTCATGTCTCTCACTCTTATCGAACAAGCGGAGATGTACACAAGGGCATGCGTGCACGTCCGCAAGAACACACACCAAGATCACTTACACCCGCGTTCATTGATCCATTTCCCTGTCTCCCCATTTCATTCTCTCTCCCTCTCTCTCTCTCTCTCTATCTCGTCTCTCCCTTCTTCCGTCTCTCCTGCTTCACACAATCTGTATCTGTATATTGCATGAGAGTTGTCATGTCACACAGGTTGCTCACCATGCGTGTACAAACACACACAAACAGCATTGCAGTCCTGTCACACATCCTGCAGCAGCCCGCTTTACATGTAGTATACCAAGATAAAAGCTCTTCAGACAGTCAGCCGTTCATTTCATCAAAGACATTGTTTTTACCTTCCCAAGACTTTGGCATCCACATTTTTGTCTCTTCTTACTCTATTTAAAAGTACATACACAAAGGGTTTCAATCAAAAATGAGATATCCACTTCTATTCTGACCAAATAATGGCTGGTATGAAAGTAAAAGCCACTATTGAATGCTGAAGTTGGTCATTACCTAGAGCCCTTTATTTACAAAATGGTAACATTTTAGAGGATCTATATCCAGTGATGACAAAGTCAAAATATATTACCGAAATGAATGTACAGCCTCTGGGAATGAAACCCTTCATGTGGTGAAAATGTGCTGAAAATATTTCCCAAATATGAAACAAATGTTTCAAGGCCCAAGGAAACTATCCGAGCCACTGAGAAAGTGCTGTATAATGTGAGAGGAAATTGACCAGTTTCACTTGGGGAAAAGTACTCTTGGTGAAGATGCAGGATTTCTGCCCCGATGATGTGTCATGTTGGCTGGCAGTAAAACTGGGTGAAAAAAAAAAAAAGGAAGAAGTTTTATGGGACCCAGTCTGTCTTCCTGCCCCCAGGTAGACTCAGTAAGGTAGTGATATTTCTACTGAGCGCTTCAACATCAAAGATAAACCAGATGCCTTTTTTTCTGGATGCACAGAGGATCATTCCCTTCTCTGCCTGAAGTCCAAGGACACAATGACCAAATAAGACAAATAATGTTTTGTTCACACATATGTTTGATATTTCACATATACAGAGAATTGGCACCGACAAATAGCCATAATCAAAACTTTGTATTATTTGAGTATGATTGTTCCATTCTATATCTAAGAGTGAGTTCCCAACAAGCTCCAGAGTGCTAGCAAACTACATTTGATTATAGTAATTCAGGATGCCATTAGAAGTAGAGTAGAATCTAGATCAGAGATGGGGGTGTTTGTTGATGTGTGCATTTTTACAAATTTGACTTACTTTCTAACAAACTATTTGGCCTCCAATTCCCCCAAACACAACAGTGTCCTCATTATCACTCCTCCATCCTCCCATCCCTTGCTCTCCCTCTTGTAACCAGTGAAGTGCTGTGTGCCATATGCCGGGCTCTGACACCATTACCTCTTCCTAACTTCTTCTAGACGGCTTTCATTTCCTCCCTCCCTCCGTCTGATTCATCCCTCTCTTCCTCCATCTTCCTTCCTTCTCTCTACCAACCAATGAGATGGTCGTTTCCATTAATACATTAAAATCCTGTTTATCTTCCAATCACTTCCAACACTATTGTCCTCATTACTCTTATTACCCCCAAACACACACACCTCTCTCCCTGTGTATTCTGCCAATGACTCTAGTGGTTCTTGTTGCCATGTGTGTTGCTCTGAACTTCTGTCAAACAGTAGGTTTTTTTTTTAGCTTCCAGTCCCTGCCAGTACTTTCTACTTAAAAAAGCAGGTTCTTTGTCAGCTGAGCACCCAAACCAAGTAAATGGAGTCTCTCTCACCCTAGGGCCCAGGCTCATTAAAACATAATAGTCATGTTATGTGGGGACCCAAACTAAATAAATCTAGCCTCTGACACCCTGGGAGCCAGGCTCTTTTAAAATATGCTAGAACGTTTATGTGGGCACCCAAACTGAGTATATGTAGTCCCTCACCCTGGGGGGGGCAGGCTCATTAAAACATACTAGTACTTTTGTCATGTGGGGACCAAAACTGAGTACATCTTGTGTCTGACCCCCTGGGGACCGGGCTCGTTACAAAAATACTAGCCCCTCTTATCATATGGGGACACAATTGAATAAATGTAGACCATGGGGCCTAGGAGACTGACACCTCCCCTAAAAATCTGGTTTACATGTGACATGTGGTTATTGCGCATATTCAAACCAAAATGACAAAAAAAAAAAAAAAAAAAACACATTACTGTGATTAGATTACAATCACATTTTTCATGTGTATGTCAACATGGTCATTCTAATACTCTTGTCATATGGGAGCCAAAACTGAGAAAATGTATTCCATCACCCCTGGGGGCCAGGCTCAATAACAGTAACTCTTATCATATGCTGGGACCCAAACTGAGTATAAATGTAGTCTGACACCCTGGGGCTCAGGGTCTTTAAAACACACTAGTACTAGCAGAAACCCCTTTCAAATCCCTGCCCACTGTTCCCTTCTCTAGGTCCCGAGCCCTCCCTCCATTTCTCGCTACAAACAGGGGGAAAATGGTTGGTTCCTGACACGCGCATTACCCTGACATGACAAACCTTCGCTTTGGCTTCCAGTCCCTCCAAAAAAGCTCCATATCGTCCTCATTAGCTTGCTCTCCATCTCCCTCTTCCCCCTCCCTCCCTCCCTCCCTCCATCCATCCCTCCCTCTCTCTCTCTCTGCCAACAGTTGAAGTTGGTGTTAAGGCTCTGCCACGCGTTTGTTCTGACATTATTAGCACTGCCATCTCCCTTGTGCCATCTCCCTCGCTCCCTCCTCTCATCCCTCCCTCTATCCGTCAGGCAAATCCTTCTCCCTACCTCTCTCTCTCTCTCTCTCTCTCTCTCTACCATCCCTCTCTAAAATCTCCAATTCTCCCTCTTGCTTTTTAACTTTCTGGTTAAGCTATTAAGACAAAAAACAGTACATCAATAACATTATTTCCAGCCTCTAATGAGGGTTATCTCTGTATTTATGTCTACCTGACAATAAGATAATAGAATATATGACAAATTATCTTAAAGGAAAGGTGAGGCATATAATCAACTTTCTCAAGGAAAAGTTGCAGCACAACAGCTTTGCCAGAAAGTACCACTCTGTGTCCTAACCAGCGTCTAGTGAAGTTACTGTTGCAATGCTCTGAAAAACATTCCCAGGTCCCTCCTAACTCTCTATATCACCCTCCATCCCCTCCTGCCATCCTCCAAGCTCACTTAATTGTCCTTGTTTTCTCCTTTCCCTGCTCGCTCCATCCCCCCCTTCGGTCACGGCCTCCTCCCCCCTTTCTCTCAACCCCACCCCACCCCCCCACCCCCTGATCCTCCATATTTCTCTCTGTCCTCTGCTCATAACCGAGGTGACGGAAGCTCCGCTGTCCTCGTTAGCGCTCTTCCTCTCCCTCCTCTCCTCCCTTCATCCCTCCATCCCTCCCTCTCTCCTCCTCTGCTAATAACTCCACTGACCTAATCTTTTTGGTTTGCTGGCAAGCGTTTTATTACCCTTGTAAGTTTCCTTCCTCTCTGTCCTTGCTGCCGTTTCTTCCCTACCTCGCTCCATCCTCTTATCCGTCTTTTCCTGCTTTGTGACATTTGGGCAAACTCTTCATCCACCCTTCCCTCATCTCCCATCTCCCCTCATCGGCTCACCGCTAATTTCCTATCCCACTTCACCCTCAACCTCTCTTTCTCCTTCCATCCTTTCATTCCTTTGCTCTCCAAGTCTAGTTACCAGTCCAGCCAGCCCCCCTTTCATTTTCTGTTCCCTCTCATTTCTTTCCAATTCAACTCCTCTGTCTCTCTATCCCTCTCTCCATCTCTCTCAGATGTCCCCCGCTCCACAGGTTCAATTAAAGAAAAAGAGCTTCAGGCATGGTGAGACTTTTTCCTTAAATGACCGGAGCAGACATAAAACAATAACAATCAAGCCTCTAAGACAAAGAGCCACTTTAGTCAGTTTAAAGTTTTCAGATGTTTTAAAATGTGCTTATGCAAAGACTAAGTTGGATGGTTGTGTTCTTTCATTTGATGAAGATAGTAGAGGATGTGTACTTTCACAGTTAAAGACAGAGGTTGTGTACTTTCATAGTTACAAACAGTAGAGGTTGTGTACTTTCAGGTAAAGTAGAACAACATAAGTAGTATTAAAGAATTCCCCAAATACTAAATTGTAAGGGCCATGTGTAATATGTCTGAAATCAGAGCAAAGCAGCATTACTGTCTGCCTTTGTCCAGTGACCCCAAAATAATGTCTTTATAATAGTTAATTTATAAATGAATGCTCAAACCTGGTATTGACAGTGACAGAGTTATTGGTGCAACCCTTTTTGGTTTTCCCATTCAATCATTTTGCTATCCCATTCTTCCCCTCCTCTTTCACAATGTAAGAGAAAATGGGAGGTGAAAAGAGAGAGAAATAGTGTGTGTGTGTGTGTGTGTGTGTGTGTGTGTGAGTGTGAGAGAGAGAGAGAGAGAGAGAGAGAGGGAGTGGGAGAAAGGAAAATGGGAAGAAAAACAAGAGAAATTGGCACAAAGTCTCTCTCTCCCTCCCTGTCTTGTCCTATCTCTCCCCCTGCCTTCCTCATACCCTCCTCTTGCCAACAAGTGAACTAGAAAGCCTTCACACCATCACTCCCCCCACTCCTCCTCCTCCTCCTCGCTCTGTTCATTCTTGCCAACCAGTGCCCCATCCTTCTCTCATGCTGTCATCATCCGTGTTTCATCCCCCCCAATTCCTGCCTCGCCCCTCTCCTTGCCAATCAAGACATGAAATTTGCTGTTCATCCTTCTTTCCCCCATCTTCCCTCCTCCCCTCTCTCTCTCTCTCTCTGCCTCCCTTCTCTCACCCTCTTCTCTACCTTCCTTCCTCTCTTCCGTCTCATCCCTCCATTCCTGATAGTAAACCATCCCCATTTCATTCAATTCCCTCTCCTCTCTCTCCCCCCTGTTCCCCACCACACAGAAAAACCAGCCATTTGCAAACCGGCCCCATCAATCTTCAAACTCAATTCGTCACTCCCCAGCTCTTTCCCTCTCTCTCTCTCTGCGTTTCTTCCTTTCTCTCCCTTCACCTCTTTCTGCCTCCATCCCTCTTTTCTTGCCAAACAGTCAACTCTTCCTCTCCCTCTCTTTCTCTCCCTCCCTCTCCTCTCCAGTCAAGCACACAGTTTGGGACATGTCGCTAATTAACACCATCAACGATCCCTGGTTGCCACGGGGACTGGCCGTAACCGCCAGCGACGGAACGGTAAACAAATAGAATGTGTCATAAATGCCAACACGCACGCACACACACACAGAGAGACAGGGGCAAGCAGACATGTACACACAGGCAAATACTTGGCTGCAGAATTAACACACACACACACACACACACACACATACTGTACACACACACCAAGCAACACACACAAGCTTTGAGTGTCACAGCATCATCTTGCCATGTCTGGGGATACAGGATGATTAATCGCACTCTGTACAGATGGCCACACTGGGGAAAGAGAGGGAGGAGAGGAAAGCTGTCCTCACTGTCTGTCTCTCTCAGCGTCCGTCTAGCTCTCTCTCTCTCTTTCCGTTTCTTTCTTTTGTAGCCCTCTCTTCGTCTGTCGTCCTACTGGTCTCTGTTGACCCCCCCCCCTCCTCTCCCTCTGGAGTCTACTAGATTTATGACTTGGGTTTCAGAAACTGTCTGTCTTGGTAAGGTGTCTACATGACCGGCATTAATGACAATCTCTCTCTCTTCCCCTCACTCCCTCCATTCAAACGTGCATATATAAAAAAAAAAAACACTTCTGCCCACACAAACACACAAATGTGAACACATGCACTCTCTCTCCTCCAGCCATTCATACTCACACACAGACACACACACAAGCGCGTGCACACATACACACACACTCCCACTTCTCTCTCCACTCCTCTCAGAAGCCGGCGTATCCAATCTGAGTAGGATAATGATGGCTACGGCACCAAAGGGAGTAATGAATTGTGTTAATGCTGAGTCACCCTCTTCTTCACTCTCTGTCATTTAGACATAAAACAAGACAAAAATGAGGTAAGGGCCACTGCGGTGCTTGAAAAACAGCCGTATTGTTGAAATGTCTATAGGCTGCAGTGGAGTGCTGTGGATACAGGCGGGTTCCCTTGGTTAAAACTGAGTCTGTAGGCTACAGTGGAGCAGAGCGCAGCACATATTGTACATCCATGCCCACAAGGTTAGAATAGACTCTGTAGGCACATATAGCATACACAGTACAGCGCATACTAGCAGAGGCTTGCTGAATTTCTAGTAAACTTGGCATTGTTTGGAAATTTGTCTCAGATTCATAGGGCTTCTGCTCTATAAATCCCATTCTCCACAGTCCCATGCATCATTACCATCCAACCAGGCCAACACCGGACATTGTTTATTACAGAATACTACAGAAGCGTCCACTGGACTTCACTGTGGCTTTAAGCTGGCATGACAAGGAGTGAACTCAAGGTGTGTCTCAAGATTTTGCTTCTAATGTAAAAAAAAAAAAAGGAAAGGTCAAACAAAACTTGAGTAATGTGTAATGTCACCCCTGAGGTTGCGCTTCTCTCCGCCTACTGCTCAAGTTTGAACGATGCTAAAGAGTGGGAGAGGAGGAGGAGGAGGAGTGTATCGCTGTGTGATACAGAGATACAGCCTGTTAGTGCAGCGCTGGCTGGACCATGCCTCTCTGACCTCAGTTTATAGCGGGGGAGGTAACATTTTATAGTTTGGTGACATGCATTTGGACAGAGGTCCTAGCAATAACACTTTCAGTTTGGGTGCAGGTTTCAACCAGCGGCAATACCATCACATCTGCTCAGAGAGGTTTATGTATTTCACCAGGTATATACATATTCTTAGGACTCAAAAAATGTGTTTGCTAGCATGTAGTTTCACTTTAAAACCACTACCACAATATATAAGAACATGTTTAGTCTGGTGCAACGCATGCAGGCCTTTTTCGTCATCGCTCTGGATTTGCTGAAGCGGAAAACCTTTTATTAAATGATGACACTAGGCTCGGTGTGACATTTCTCAGCTCAACGGTCAATAATCCGCCGCGCTTCGAATGTTAGGGCATTTTAAACTTAGCAGTGAGTATATCCCATGCGGCATCAACCACATTACACCCACACGTTACCGTTCAGCCAAGCTAATATTGTACATTGCCCATTACGCACCGCTGCACGAGCATCCGCTGGCTTCGGTGTGACATAACATCGGGGCGCTGGACACTGCCAGGCTTTAGACTTAGCCGGCCGACCTAAATATCCCCCCGCTGCTGCCGGAAAAAACCTCCAGAAAGTACGCTTTTCAGGAATTCTGAACACAAATTTTATTTTCAATTGACAGGCCGTGCATTTTTAGAAATTCAAAAAAAGGTTTTGAATGGGTTTTTGGGTCCAAGGGTCATGAAAAATCACTCATGACCACAGAAATCTCCAATTCATATTAAAAGGAGAAAAACAGCAAAACTGGAGTGAGGGTGTTTTTGTGCAACGGCAGCGGAGCGATGAAGTGGAAACACATTTGTGTGATGAGAGATGGACACTTAGCAACCTGTGAGCCTGCAGCGGGCACATTATACAGAAAGGGCTGGCAGGAAAAGGTACAGACAAGAATGTGAATGGGAGCTAATGGGGATAATATGGAGATAGTAAAACAATGGTGCTGCTGTAGGGCTGCAGCCAAAAACCCTTATTTCCCATCCAAGATGAATGAGTTGTTTGCTCTGTTGTTGAGTTCCTGTCTAGTTCACAGATTGTCTAGTGAATACGAAACTTTATATAAAGCAAGACTTCCTTTGGTTATACTTATAATATTTAATTGACAGCTCATTTAAGAAATCTGCTTCGAAAAAATAAATGTCTTTGACAATTTAATCAATATTTAAATGAATGATGAAAAACAATGGCAAAAAATGAATCATGAATGAGAGGCAACCATTTTAAATGTGTACGGCCAGTGTTTGGAGAAACCTCATATTTCTTAAAAATTAACAGACTAACAAACTAATTGACTTTTCAAGTTGACACCCATTCGGCACTGATTGGAAAAGTCAATTAGCTTTTTGACATTTTAAAATGCACGATCAATGGTTTGGCTGGGGACCGCGCGGCGCGATGAAACATAATTCTACATGTGTGGGAGTGTGTCAGCTGCAATTACAGTATGTAAACAAAAACACAAGGTGGTCGACACGACACTATTTATATTCCACTAGTTCTTCCACCCCATTAACGATCTATCCGCCATCTGTCCTGCATTAGTGCTGAAGCAGCCACTGCAACCTATGCAGAGAAGAAATGAATAGACATACTTTATCACCAAAGTTGTGTCTCTCCAATGTCTGCTCATTACCTGCATCTTCTGACAGTAGAAATGAGGAGAAAGTCTGAACCTGCCAAACAATTCCTTTCTGGGCTGGAGCAGATGCAGAATCATTTGAGTGAGTTACATGGAGTACAAGGATCTGTTGCACATCATATTTAATTACTCCTCATATTAATACGGACCGTTTCCCATACATAGACCGGATAGAAGCTCCAGTCCAAATCTAATTCTTATTCAATTCCTAATGTGCCTTCTAATTTTCTTTCAGTCGTCTTTCTTCCAGCGATGTCTATTGAAAAAATCTGTTGAGCCTGTAAGACCAGCCCTAATCCACAGCCGCAGAAGAAGGGCCTGTATTTTCCCCCATTGCTGCACATTCTGTTCATTATGCCTGACTGATTAACCGGTCAGTGGTGATGTCTATGGATCAGCTAAATGGGATTCTAAAATGAATTGGAGTGGGTGGCTTTTCTCAGCTCAGTCCTCCTCCTTTTCTCCCATCCTCTATTTTATTCATTCCTCATTTCCCTCTCTCCTCCCTTTGCCCCTATCAATGCCCGTCCCATGATATATAAGAGCATTGTTGTAATGGAAAAATACAACAGGAACCTAATTGTGATGGAAAATACAGCAGGAAACCTTGTCCCTTTCTGACCAGATGTCAATTCAAAGAAGCTTTATTTGAATCAAAGAGGCTTTATTGGCATGACCACATTGAAGCACATAATTGCCAAAATGTCCCTATATGTGACAAGTAAAACCTTGTTCCTGTCCTGATCGATGTTCCTACATGTGATGTGCGACAGACTTTATTATATTTTCAGATTTGATTACATGTTTGACCCTGCCTTAACCTCATCATATGAATAGAGTTGTTTTGTACTTCTGTCATAGAATGCAATAGGCGTGGAGTATGGGTGTTAAGGAACAGCGAAATGTATAAGAGGGAACTGAGAGAAGATGAAGTTGCTCACTCAGCCTGAAACTGTTGAAGGTTGTTTGCGCCCACCTGCAGGTGTAACGTACAAATAAACCCAGAAAGGAAACTCTCTTGTTTCTCAAGTCTCTTTTGTTACAGAAAACTTCGGTAACACTTTATAATAACCATCATTAATAAATGGTAAAGTGATAGTTAATTAAACTTTAGTTAATAGTTATTTTACTGTTAACAAACAATGAAATGATCATTAATAATGTTTACTAATTATTAGTAATGCTATAATTTATGTTATTTTATCATTAGTTTGTGTAATATAAAATAATTTGTTTATAAATTATATATTGTATCATAGCTGATAAGAGACGGTAAAAAGGGTAAAAAGCTATGATACAATATATAATTTATAAACAAATTATTTTATATTACACAAACTAATGATAAAATAACATAAATTATAGCATTACTAATAATTAGTAAACATTATTAATGATAATTTCATTGTTTGTTAACAGTAAAATAACTATTAACTAAAGTTTAATTAACTATCAATTTACCATTTATTAATGATGGTTATTATAAAGTGTCACCAAAACTTCCACCACAATTGCGTTTTAACATCTATAGTTACTTTTTTCTGTTATCCTCTATTGATTCCCAGAAACGAAAGGGATGCAGTGTCTTGCTCAAGGACACTTCAGCAGGGTGGATGCTTGCTGGGGGTCTGAACCCAGGCCTTCAGGCTGAAAAACTCTCCTTACTCACTACGTCACCCTGCTGCTACCCTGACCTGGAAAAGGATGGGTTATTTGAAACACATCAGGGGGAGCACATTTTGTTCCTTTTCATCATTTTGTATATATTCAAGAAACTGGTGATAGAGGAACCCAAGACTTTTCCTGCATGAACAGGAAAAAGCTAAAAAGGGAGAACAATCTCAGCTAGTTTGGGGGGCCGATGATGTTTTAAAAAAAAAAAAAAAAAAAAAAATCTTTATTGGTAGAGAAAAACGAATGCGTTTGAGCAGAAAGCTTTCATTTAGGTTAAAAAGAGATACAGAGGCAATGCCCAACTTACTGGACTTAGACCAATCAGAAAAAAAGGTGTCACATGTCAAAGGTCAATGTGTAAGAGTCAACAATAAAGCCTTAAATCACTTACAACTACTAAAGGCTGTCATTGTCTCATGTACAAACCATTTTTTTCTTTTGTACATAAGAGTGCCTTGGCGTCCTTTCTCAAAAACGCTATTCTTGACACCTTTTTGCATTTTTTTTTTGTAAATACTTACTGGTACATAAATCAAGAACACACCAATATCTTCCCTCAATCGCATCTTTTAAACCTGTTGTGTTAACCTGCCACAAACTACAGTCACTATGTGTTGACAGTAACACACACTTGACAGTTACGCAATTTCAACTGTTAACTAACCTACAAAAGGCAAAAATCAGTTGGTTTGCTTACATTATACTGTATGTTGAACCTTTATTTCATGGCTTTTTCTCATGTTCCCTGCCGTTTTGTCTATTGTATCTTTTTCTTCCATCTCTGCATGCCTCTACTGTCTTATTTCTAGGAGAGAAGGAGGCCTGTGGGAAGTGACATTTCACAGCCCCAAAAGAGGGAACAATCAAAAGGACAAAATGCTAACGTGGGCTGCCTTTTTTTTCCCCTCTCTTCTCTCTTCCACTCTGCTGCTTCCTTAAGCGGTTTACAAAAACCTCTCTCATCCCCGGGTCACCTCTTCTCTCCCTCTCCTTCTCACTCGCTCGACCGGTCTTCAAGCCCTCCGTCCCTCTATACTCATCTTTTTCCTCATCGCCACCCCGCATTCTGTTTGCCTTTCTCTCTGCTAGTTCCAAGTCATTTTTGATAGTTTCACTTTGTCCCTCATTCACCTTTTTCCTGCCCTCCCCCCTCCTCACAAACTCACCTCCTCTCCCTCCCTCTTCCATACTGTCTATCCCTTTCTCTGTCTCTTTTTTTCTCTGTTTTCTCTCCTGCGGGCGTTGCATCATAAACACTCTGTATCCCACGGCGATTTGAAGCGCCTCTTTTAATGCAAGCCAACTGTCACACACACACACACACACCGCTAGCTATGTAACCAAACACACGGTTACAACAAGTTATAATATTGGCTACAGGAAATTCATTTTCAAAGCCCACTGGCAGGAAAACACTCACAGATGAAAACCTTGATATTTTTATAGGCCCAATATCAAAACTTCCAATTTTTAAACCCACATATTTGCTGAAATGATAAAATGCTCACACAGGTTACAGGTGTACACACACACACACACACCGTATACAGTACACACTTCACACACCCCACAGTGTTTTGTGTAAACAGACACCTCTGGTGGTCTCTCTCTCTCTCCATCACTCCTCTAAATCTCTCCATCTTTTTGAAACTGCTCTTCTCTCTACCTCTCACCGTTTCTCCCCATGTATCTCTCTCTCGCTCCACCACTCTCGCTCTCTGTCATCGCCCCCTCACTTGCTCATCTCTCTCTCTCTATCTCTCTCTCTCCCTCTCTGTCCATTCCTTTCTTCTCTGCCTTCACTCTTCAGAGAGCTCTTCATTTCACTGGAACGATGGATGAGAGGCTGGGGCCATCTGCAAGAGCTGATAAAAACCACCCTCACACACACACACAGATACTGACATACATACAGATACAGAAACACGCAGACACACACACACACACACACAGAAATGCAGATACACCGCTAAACCCATGAACGCACCGCAAAACAGACACACACTAATGCACGGAGGCGCACAAAAAAAAAAAAAAAACACGTGTAAACACAGCGTCAGACACACACAATGATGAGGCTACACACTCGTACACACAGATGCAGAAAGATACACACACACATCCAATAGACACAGACAGTGGCTATATAGGACACATGCGCCAAAACCTCTTAGACATATTCTGCATGTCGAGAGAGGGAGAGAGAGAAAGAAAGAAAAAAAAGAGGGAGAGATGAGGAGGAGGAGATGAAAGGAGATGCAAAGAAGTGGAAAATGAACTAGATGAGAGCTGGAATAAAGATGAGGAGGGAGAGAAATGACGGAGGGAGGGGATGGGGGGGGGTCAGGAGGGAAAGAGTATCTTTAAAAAAGAAAACGGCGATGAGAGGAAGAGTGGGTGAGGAAAAAGGGAAGGATGACTGGAAATGAGCAGCCCAGAGAGACAGATTACGCAGAGAGAAGGAGATGAGAGAGAGAGATGGAGGGAGATGAGACGGATGAAGGGAGCAGAAAGTTCATGAGTTGGTCAGTGCCTCTGAGAACTGGGGAAAGTGAAAACAGTGGATTACCTGCACGTGCGCACACATCTGATTTAAGGAGAATTTCCCCGAACTGAACTACTTCAACACAAAACTCCAAGGTGAACAAGTGCATTCCTAAGAGAGACAAAGGCTTCCTCCGGAATAAAAACGCACACTGGTGGGTAGATTTGCATAGATAGAGGCGCTCTGCTTTAGTGTGTATGGAACCAAGCACTTCAGGGATGCAGCTAGAAGCATGCTGATTACTGTTATCTATCAAGACCGCATCTATCCATCCATCTACCCAGTCATAACGTATTCTATCCCCATAATAAAACAAACTGAAGGAGAATTATTGAGAATATGGAGTTTGTTTGGAGGAACATACCGGCCTGTCTAAGCCACATTTATGTATAACTGCTCAAACATGATTCTCTAATAAACTACACTACCAGTCAAAAGTTTGGACACACCTCATGATTTTCATCATCTTAAAAGGCTGATCTAAAGGCTTATGCTTAAATGCTTGAAATTTCTTTCTTAGACAAATATAAATAGTGAAGTTGATGCCTATGTATGAATTTATTTCCAAAGCCTTTGCCTTTCCATCAAGGCAAAGGGCGGCTACTTTAAAGAATCTAACTTTAAAGAACCTTTTTTGGTCACTGCATAATTCCATTTGTGTCATTTCAAAGTTTTGATGTCTTCACTATTATTCTAAAATGTGGAAAATAGTAAAAACAAAGAAAAATGCATGTGTCCAAACTTTTGATTGGTAGTAGAGTCAGAGACTCAAGTGCTTATTTTCACTATGCGAAATATGAACGCAGCCTATATTTCAGCTTAAATTTATATTTTATATCGCTGCACCTACTGCTGTCCCGTTGCTCCAACCCCTAAAAAAACTTAAAAAAGAAAAAAACAAATTTACTGTAGTTGTGTTATTCAGTCATCAGAAAGACCCCAATACATCTGGAAGCCGGCGTATTGAGAGACATTAGCTTTGCATCATAATACGCCCGGTCCGTTCTACTTTACAACATCTGAGAAAGAAAGGGCCGCTGTGGCCGCTCTCATACTAATGCAGGACAGATGGGGGACTTTTACAATGGCTACCGGTGAAAATAATCCACATAGGCTCTTTAGTCTTTCCATATTTCCATTAGCATGCACAGACTCACTTGTCTGCCAGTCCAACTGAGTGGCGACGCTCTCGGAGGAGACGTACGGCTGCTGTCACTAATACCAATTAAAACTTGTGACTTTGTTGCTAGTAAAACGAGGTCAGGTTCATGTTGTGATTAGCCTGGCTTTTCTTTTTGCTGCCTTGGTAACCGAGGGCCAGGGAATCTAAATCAGCCTCAGGAGAAATTGCTCTCAAAAAGACGACTTGGTAACACTGCAGAGTACAGTTGGACCAGATTTGATACACTGCACTTTTTTTTTTTTTTTTTTTTTTTTTTGGACAGAACCGGTATGCAATTTTGCAGTCTTTTGTGACAGTTTGTATAGAACTCATACTCACAAACTTTACATCTTACATTTTACCAGAAAGTCACGCTCCAGATAATTAAAGTTAATTATGAGCTCCACTCTTATGATTGTGCCATTTTGCTGCTTGCTTATGCATCAGCAAAATATATCTTCTGGAAAAAATAGTTTCTATAGCCTCTTTTCAAAAGAACTATCAAAGGCTATTTGTGTGTCATTTCATGCTGTTTTCATGCTATTATATTGTTTTTTTGTCTCTTTTTATCGGTCTAATCTCATCTTTGTATCATGTACCGCTATATTTCTCTTGTTCTATCCTCTCTCCGTTCCTCTCTCTCTTTCTCTCACCTCAAGACAAAATGTCTTCTGCAGGAGTGTGATCATGAACACAAAAAGCAGGAAAACAGTGTCGACAAAAACTAAAATCTTTAATAACATAAAAAAAAACACCCCCCTTACAATCTGCATTTCATATATTTTCAGCACAAATTAGATCAGAGCCCCGTGTCCTAAAATCCATGAGAGGGAACTGCCTTTCAAGTATTAATGGGTAATGGCACAAATAAAAAGTTTCTGCAAATTGAAAGCTCTCCCCAGCTGATCTAGCTGCGAGTCCAGTCCAGTGGTTTCCAAGGATGCGATTGTTTTACCCAAACTAAATCATTCCCAGTGGGGCCACCCATACTAAAAATCTATGCAGCCATAGTACAACAACAGTTTTTTGCAAAACACTGACGGCAAATTTGGTCGCATACTCCAACTTTGATTGAACTTCATGCGAGAAATGCTCAATTATGATCTTGGTCCTCGTTACTAAGGCACCCAAGGGAGGATTTCAGACTGTCCTCAAAAAACTCTTTTTAATATTTCTTTGACGCCGAGAGGCCGGCAATTTTGAGCCTTGGAAAAAAAACCAAAAAACAAAAAACACTTTTATTCTGAGAAAATGAGTGCATGTTTATTTTAAGAAAACACACTGCGTTGAATGCTCGCTTGATAATTCAGGGACAGTCTCCCTCCCTGCAGCCAGCCATCTCATATCAGTCCTACTGAATAAAACACACAACTAATGGGACACACACACACACACAACTGAGAATTGATCCTAAATTAAGCGTGGATGTTCTGCGCGCTTTGTCCAAAAGTGCTGAGTTGCAAAAAGACGAGCTTTCACTTAAGTACAGAGGACATGATTAAAACTGACACACACACACTACAGCAGTCACACACACTCATATATTCATACATTAACACATATGCATACAGAGGCGCGAGAGAGAGAGAGAGAGAGAGAGAGAGAGAGAGAGAGAGAGAGAGAGAGAGAGAGAGAGCGTGCAAGGGCCATGGGGAGGAAAGGAGGTGAGGAGAAAATAATTATAGAATAAAACGACAGACAGGAAAATAAAGACATGAACCCCGATGATATGACAGCAGAGATGGGTGGAGACAGAGAGAGATGGACCGTAGAGAGGAGAGAGGAAGCAAAAGAAGGAGACAGGGAAGGAAGGCGGGAGGGAGGGAAGTAAACGAGGGAGGGAGGGGTAAGCCAGCCATAAAAAGGGATAGAGAATGACAAATAGGGCAGTCTGGGAAAAAAACGAGAGAGGTATATTGCGAAAAGAGGGAACGAGGGACCAGGTGTATATATAAAGAGAAGGAGGGAGGGAGGGAAGGGAGGAATCTGATTTCGAAATAAACGAGTTAGAGGGGGGGTGGGGGGGGGTGATGGAGGACTAAGACGCGACAAACAAGGAGAAGATTTCCATAGAGAGCAATGGAAGGAGAGAAAAGAAAGTAAGAATGAGAGGGAAAGGGGGAAGGGGGTTTATGAGAGGGAGAGAGAGAGAGACAGAAAAGACAGAATGGGAACGTGCAAATTACAAAACAAAATCGAGGGAAATGTGGACCTGCGAAAACAAATCAGCGAAGAAAAAGAGAGTTAGACAAGGAGAGAGAGAGAGAGGGGAGAGGGAGAACAAGAGAGAAAAGTAGAAAGCGGGGAGGAGAGGGAGAATAGAGGGCAAGAAATAAGGGAGGGAAGACGGAGAGCAAAAAAACGTGAGAATAGGGTGAAAGAGGAAAACATGGGCAGAAATGCGGGACCTGCGAAAACAAATCAGCTGAGAGAGACAGAGAGAGCAAGAAAGAGACAAAGGTACACAGGGGAAAGATGAGCGATGGCGGCGAGAGAGAGAGAGAGAGAGAGAGAGAATAATAACAAGATATTGAAAGAAAACTAGCGCAGAGGAAAATATGAAATGGAAGAGGGGGGAGATGGGAGGAAGATGGCGACGGAATAGATAGAGAGTGAAAACAGAGGGGGAATGATAAATGAGAAGAGTGAGGGAGAAGAGGGGGGGGGGATCGGCTGGAATAACAACGTAAACAACAGCAGTATGAGGCTTGTCTACAGCGGGGACATGCCATTATACACACACACACACACACACACACACACACACCTGTATGGATGCAGACATGTACCTACTTGCATGTACTGTAGGCCCCTGAACCTGTTCACACACACACACACCTTTACATATGTATCCACACACACACAGTTATACAGCCATTACCAATTATGCACAGACAGATGCGGACATATGTAAACAGAGCACACACACACACACACCTGACTTAAGTAAAACACAGTGGATCGAAATGCTTGAGACCTATTATATAGAGGGATAATAGGGAAAAAAAGAGGGAGACAGAGAGAGAGAGATGGAGCAGAAAAGGACGGCCATTATTTAGAGTTATGCTAAGACATAAAATATGGGGAGAGATTGAGGTAGAGAGAGCGGGGGTGCGGTGGGGGAGATGGAGGTGTGTGTGTGTGTGTGTGTGTGTGTGTGTGGGGGGGGGGGGGGGGGGGGGGGTGATGTAAAGGAAGAAACAACTTGTCAGTGTTTTCTATAGCTGGGACCGGGATACTTTTGGCCCTTATTTATTGCCGTAGAATAGTCGACGGTATAAAGAGATTAGACTGTAACATTGTGTTTACATTGTAGCACCGCAGCCCGGCTACAAGAAAGTACCTGCTATAAAACAGGGGATGGTGGTGAGATATCCAGTAATGTTTGGATAATTCAACTACAATATGTTATTTAGAAGGGACAATAACTGTATTGACTTCTTTTTTTTTTAATTGCTACACTGTGCTTTAATACTTTTCACAATTCTCCACCTTTACTTCTCATTAGTTCTGCTTCAACGGATACTACTGCTGCTTATTTGCACATCCAGTTAATGCCTGAGTCCATACCTTGCACATTTTCATTCATACATTTCTCCTGGCATTGGAATTGCTGGTTGATTGTGTTTATATAAGACCCATTTGCTCTATTTTTATTTATATTCTATTAATTTTTGATGTATCTTATTATATCTTATTTGCTGCTGCAACGGCCCAATTTCCCCACATGGATCATTACAGTTTTATCTACACTCTCAGAAAACAAGGTATGGGAATGCACCTAAAAGTACAAATGCTTGTTGTTCGGGCTGTAAATATTGTGAATACAAAATTGTACCCTTAGGCATTACCCATATTTGTACCCACCCGTACCTCTAAAGCAACAGTTATGGACCCCAAGTGACAAAAATGTACTTTGATGCTTTGGTACAAAAATATACCCTATATTTACAGGTACATATATGTCCCTTTAGGGTTAAGACCCCAGCGACAAGCCATTTGTGTACCTCAAAATGACAAAAGCATACCTTAAAATTTCAAGAAAACGAATAAAAATACAGTATGTACCTTTTTGCTGTCAGAGATGTTTGAATATCTTTAAGAGCAATAAAAGAGATACATTTAGTTCTTTCTTTGTATCTCTGGATACAGAAACGGACCTGGACTGTTCCGCTATTTGTGACAGTGTAACACAGTGGAACCGTTACAACTCTCATCAGTGGGAAGACTACTGTTTCAGTGCAACTGAGCGAGCAGAACGACTGGAAAAAAAAAGCAGTGATCCCAAAAATCCATTGTATTGATTGCCTGTAATAGTTGGGACTTCCTTTGCGACACGTGCAGCCAAGACCGTTAAACTGAAAATTGAGAGTGTGACAGAGCATTTCAGAATGTGCGCTCATGCATGTTTCCCCAATTTTCAATAAGCTTTGGTCTTTGAATGCCAATAGATTTCGGCGCTGAGCACATTACACTCTCCTGAATGATCTCCATGCCTATGAGACTAGCATGACAAATAAGTTCCACTGTATTGGCCCATATGTGCCAGCAATTAAAAGACAAAAAAATCTTTAAACACCACATTTCTCAGGACTTGCAGTCATCTAATTTTTGCGGTTAAAATGTTTCTAACTTTATATTATTAGTAATGATTTTTGTGTAGATTGCATATTATTAGTAATGATTTTGTCTGGCTTTTTTTGACAGATGAGGCTAAATTACAAACGACGTGAGAGCCAACAGACAGACGGGATGATGAGAGAGAGACATCGGAGACGCAGGTGGGAAGGAGAGACAATCGTGGACTACAAAACACATCAGTGCAGAAGGAGGTGTGAGTGCATGCGCGAGTGCAAGTTCTAATGAACAGGGGAGAAATGTCACTCCATACAATACTGGGCTAATTTGGTCCCATAATTACCATGGCAATGAGTGGCAGAGATGGGGGGGGGGGGACACTGTGCTGCAGACAAAAATAGATGAGATTTGGACCAGAGATGAAAAAAAGCGGATGGTTACAGACAAACGAACAATGCACACACACTCACACACACACTCACACCGTACAGACACACACACGCACTGTAGCAGCAAGTCCGATCACGTCGGGGGCTTTCCACGCATGACCTTTTCAAGGTCAAAGGTGGTTTCTTTGGAAATTGCACCCTGTACGGCTGTGTGTGTGTGTCTGTGTCTGTATTGGTGTGTGTTCGCCCTCCTGCATCTGTGTGTGTGTGGGGGTCTTTGTAGGTGTCCTGACACCTGGTCAGAGGTCTTTGATGTTACCACAGTTAACAAGGTGGTCTGTGAACAGTGCGTGTGTGTGTGTGTGTCTTTCTCTCTCTCCCACAAACTTTCCATCTATTCTTATTCATCACAAGTCCTGACTTCTTGTTTCTTTCTTGCTTAATTTGTCCCACTGAAACACACAATGAAAATCATACCAAAAACACTAAACAAAAGCTCTGATCCTATGATTTATGTGTTGTGTGTGTGTTTTTTTAGCGTGTGACGTTTTGATCCCACACAACCCCAAATCAGTTGTTGCCATTTTGAATTTTAGCTGGTTATTTTTCTTCAGATGCTCGCCACACTGGGGGAGTAAAGGAGAGTTTTGGCATTCATGCTTTTGTTTTACCCAACATGTCTTGTTAGCGTCGGCAGCATTCCTCACAGAGCTGCATTAGGTAAAATGTCCAAGTTATTCCTTTAAAGTTCGACACGGCGGCAATTTGTATTCGTGCCTCACATAACCTTCTTTTGAGCGGAGGCGCAAACTTAACAAGCACAGAGCGAAGAGACCGTCCCGGTGCTTTCACCAGCGGCTGCATTGCTGACTGACGCCGGTGTTTATGTCGAGGATGAAGATGAAAACGACGACAAATCATGGCTGCCAATAGGGGCAAACCAATGCAGGGTGCAGGATGTTTACAGTGTGCAAATGAAGGTGTTTATGATGTTGCGCGCAGCAAGACACACACACACACACTTCCTCTAATTAGGACTCAACCTATTTTCAAACTCAAAATTGTTCACTAGAGAAAGAGGAAGATGGGGATAGGAAGGGGAGGTCGGGGGGAAAGGGGGGTGTTGGGTACACAAGAATAGGACGCCCGCACACACACACACACACACACACACAAATAGATCACACACACACCCTGGCGCATTGTAAAACACATTATTAATATATTGACTGACGCATGCAAATGTGTTCCAATAACAGAAGCAAACAAGGGAGAGACACACACACAGAGGGGGGGGGGGGGGGGGACAGAGAGAGAGAGAGACAGATGTGAGGTTGGTAGGAAACAGTGAAGAGAAAAGAGGAGAGACAGAGGGGGGTAAGAAGTGGAACAGAGCGTGAGAGAATTATACACAAATTACAGGATGATAACTGAATCATTTTCAGATATTCAAATGTCGACCGATAAGGAACGGAGAGAGGGAGGGAGGGAGGGAGAGGGGAGAGAGGATCAAGGAGAAGAGGTCCTGCAGCTCAATCGGCAGAGCAAGACACCGACACCGCCAAGGTTAGGGTTTCTGCTCAGAGCGTTCCTGCTTCAGATAACAATGTCCACTAACTGGCGTTAGTGGACACTGGAGAAAGCAGAAAGAAGAGAGGGGGAAAGGGGGTGAGGTGGTGAATAACAGTAGGAGGTGGATAATAGGAACACAGGAAGGAGAGAGAAACAGCAGGATTTGGCCTTATTACCCGCTGTCTTTTTGTGGAGAGAGGGAAGGAGGGAAGGGGAGAGAGCAAAGGAGGGAGGATGAAGGCACAGGAGAAAACGAGGGGGGGGGAAGGGGAGACAGTGGGAATGTGAAAGAGATTGAGGGATGAGAAGACAGGAGAAATATGAGAGAGAGAGAAGATCGATAGAGGGACGGACGGACGGATGGAGAGGGAGGGAGGGAGAGACAGAGAGGGAATTACAGTGAGATGTAGAGCGGAGAGCGATGTAGAAACAACCGTTTACAATTAGCCATTGAGCTGATACTGTAACCTGGAGTGACTTCCAACGTGTGCTACAGTAGAAAAACATGCATTTCCAATCAATGAATGATTAGAGATGCAATGGTCAGAACCATAGTCAATCAATGCAATTAAATATTCCTGAAAAGCCTCCCACAGGAAAAATATTCCTGGAAATATTCTGGAAATGAGAAATAAGAGATGAGGAGAACCAGACAATGAAAGAGAGACAAAAGGGAGAATGAGGTAAGAGGGAGCGGTTAGGTGGGATGGAGGGATGAGGAGTTAGGAGGAAGGAGAGGGAGAGAGATAAATACGAAGGGAGGGAGGGAACGAGGGGCGGTCGGCCGTGACAGAGTGATTCATTGCAGATAGATGAAGATATCTGTGAAAAGAGAGATTGATGGATAGATGAGCGGATAGATAGATGGAGAGACAAAGGGAGGTTGATCGCTGCTCCCGTGTTGATGCTATCAGATATGGACCGAGACAAAGATACACAGCGCGCACACACACACACACACACACACACACACACACACACACACACACACACACACCTCCCCTCGCTCCCTCGCTTCTGTATTAACAAAAGAGTTTCTCCTTATTCTATAACAGATCAGAAATGGCTTCTACATTTGTTCTTTGTGAATCGGTGACCAATCTTCAAAGAGCTTATGCATCAAAAGGTTATGGAAACATTTGATGCGACTAGTACCTGGTGAAGAAAAATAGATAATACAAAATGTCAAGGTGCCACTTTAATACTCCTCCCTCTTCTTTCCTCCAGTCCTCCCTCCCTCCTACCGCAGCTTGATCCCAAAGCACACTGTCCATCCCTCCCATCGTCTTTCTGTTCTCTCTCTCTCTCTCTGCAGGACTGTTGCTACCCTCTCGCTGTGACATCCATCACTCTTCATCCTCGTCTGCCCCTCATCCCTCGCTCCACACCTTGCTCTTTTTATTCTCCTCTCCTCATCCCTCCTCTCTCTTCTCCCCTCCATCCCTAAAATCCCTTCTTTCTCTTTTTTTTTGTGTCCTCTGCGATACCTTCCCTCGCTCACTATCAGGGTGTCTGAAGGTTTCAGAAAGCTACATTTAAGACTTTTTAAGACCTTTTTTTTTTCGATGCCGGAACTGAATTCACAACAATAATAATAGGATGCTGTATTATTGGAAGAGTGGACATGCAGCACCAAGAAACCTGTCATTACATGGTGAGAAAAAAATACCTCTCTAATACCTGTATTCAAGACATTTTAATACTTTTTAAAGCTGCACTATAGGCAACTTTGGCGGCGCCAAGTGGCAGTGGGAGTTGAAAGTTTGAAGGACTTCACTAGCCAGGAATCATGTAACATGACATCAGTAAACTACATACTCCTCAGACTGAATTTTTTTCTTTGTAGCGACTGGTGGGTGTGGAGATGGTGAAAATAAATCTGTGCAGTAGGTTCAACCATCGTTGGGGAGTCCAGCAGCGCTCACCGCTGTTTAGGAGACAGTTTTGGGATTTTGCTGTCAAGTTTTGATTTGTGACTTGGTGTGCAGCATTAAGTTTTCCTGCCAATGTACACACCCAACACCTGATATGAATTTGGGCAAAATAAGGGCAAATCTACAGGGTTTCAGTTTCTGGGGATGGAACTCTGATTTCTGATAAGAAGAGTGTATTTTTACATAAAAATCTTGCCTAGTGCAGCTTTAAGGCCTTAAATTTGGATAATTTATTTAAAGACTTTACGGATCTGTGGATACCCCGGCTTTATTCTTTTCATTTTCTGTCTCCCTCTCTCTCCCCTGTCTATCCTTCCCTCTTACCCTCACAGCAATGTTTGCCAGTATTCCTCTTCGTATTGAAATATTAGAATTAATTTTTCTCTTAACACTGCATGTAAGCCATTCCCTTTACTTTGGTAATAGTGAGGATGAGCATTCAAACTGAAAGGACGTTCGTTCCCCAGTTGATTTGCTGTAGCATTGCTAAAGTAACAAATGCCAACAGGAGGCTGATGCCAATTCCTCAGAAACAGAAACGCAAACAGAAAGGGTGTGAAAACTTTTTTGGATGTCTTAAGAAGAGGCTTGATTAGTGAGAAACAAATCCTGAACCTCCCCTTTAACTGTGTTTGTCTGCAGCTTATACGTAGGTCTTTCATGATACTATTAAAGGGGATAGTTGACTTATTGATGTTAAAAATGTTTAGCTGTCAGAGTGCAAAACTGTCTTCAATGTAATAAATAGAAGCACACACAGCTAGAAGCAGGGTGATGGTGAAACAGCAGGGGGTGTGATACTGCAATTATGGATCAGGTCTTTAAATAAAGGTTAAGTAATGGTTGTTTTTATTCCTCTTAACGCGCACACACTCTATCCTAGCTTGTTTGCTACTGTCGCTCCCCTGCGTCTTTCTTTTTCTTTCCGTCTCCGTCCCTCTCTCCACACCTTTTCCCTTCACCTACTCTGAAAACTCCATTAGAGGGAGATAAGAGAAAAAGGTGGTTTGTTTCACTCAAAAACATTAATCAGTCTGCCTTATCTTTTTACAGTTTGTTCTTCCTTCTCCATTCCCTCTGCTCTTCCTTATCCATCCATATTTCCACTCTTCTCTCTAGCTCTCCTGTTTCTCCCTCACCTCATGTCCCCTCCCTTCCTGCATTGCTTCCCATCTCTTCTTCGTTTCTCACCCAGAAACTCACCGAATATTTATGGACAGTATTTTCAACAGCATTAACTCCCAATTAATTTCAGTTCACAGTTTTAAGCCGTTGCAACATCTTTCAGACTCTGCTGTTCCGCCTTAGCAAAGATGTGGACGTCCTGCTGCGGAGTTTCTCCACTCTGCCCGGGCAGGGAAGCGACTCCAACTCTCCCTTCACTTGTCAAAGCAAATTAAACGAGTTGCCTCCAGCGCCTCTTGAGCGACCAAAAGCACATAGCCTAATGAAGACTTCTGTCTTTCCCATGTCTCCCCCCATCTTCCTCCTCCCCTCCACCTTTCACTCTCCGTCTCTCAGTAGTTGACCTCGTCATAGCCCGCCAGTGATAACTTATTCATCCATCCCTCCAACACTGCATCCCTCCCTCCCTGCTTTTCTGTGTTTATTCTGTTTGGTTCATTCATATTGCATGGCGGGGGGTCGTTGTGTCGACACGTTTCACGGCTCAGCAGTGCACACACTGCACAGCTAAATGGTGGAGAGAGGCAGAGGGGAAGAGGAAGGGGGGGGGGGGGGGGGCTGAGAGAGAGAGAGAGAGATGGAAACAGATATATGAGGGATAGAAAGAGAAGGATGGGTGGAGAGGGAGATGGAAGTATAGAGGCATAGAGAGGGGAGGATACCGTGCTTGAGAGAGGGAGGGAAGACAGGAGGGAAAATAAAGGAAGGAGGAGGATAAGGATGTGGAAAATATGTACATTATTTTATGGCTGGGAGGGAGGGAGGGAAGAAGTGAGTAATGCAGGGAGAGAGGAAGAGAGAAAAACAAAGCAGAAAGTCCTTCAACTGGAAAGATCACCAGCTATTCCATGAATAGTCCACTCACACATTTTGTTGAGAACATAATGAGCAGTAAAGCACATTGGAAGCTATTGAGCTACATACAGCTGATGTTATTTGAATACCTTATTTTTACTTTTTATTTTTTGATTAAGTATGGGAGCCATTTTGCGTCCCCAAACATAGAGTGAATCTAAAAACTAGGCTGCTTATCTGAACCCCCCCACCAAAAAAAGCTGACTTGCTGGATGAGTATTTCATCTGAGTGCAGCGATACATCCAAGTTAATTTTATCAAATTCAGCCTCTGATCATCAAGCCACATAAACCACTAATAAACTAGAGTAACCGCCCCTGGGAGAGAAATTAATGGAATTAAATTTAATCCAAATAAATCTGTGTGTGCAACACTACCGTTCATTTCCGCTGTTAGCTGGGAGTCGAGAGACAGATGATTTGTTTGATCGCAAAGCCACCAGTGCGAGTCAAATTCAATCACATCCAAGGAGTCAAAAAATCAGAGTTATGTCACTAGGCAGCGGTGGCAGCACTTTATTCACAGCTCCCATGGAGAGATGGAAGGAGGAGAAAAAAAGAAAGGGTGGGAGGGGGCCAGAAGAAATTAGATCTGATATAAAAAGAGAAGATAAAGGAAGAAAAGAGAAGAAGGCGAAGTAGGGAGAGATTGGAAGGGAAGGGAGGCGGTAAACAATCCACAGCATCTCCAGGAATTTACAGTTTTCCAATTGCAATAAATTTGACACAGACACGTTAATATAACACAAATCATCTTCCCTTGACTAGTTTAGCACCCGGTTCAGCTAGCTCCACATTGTACAGACGTCTGCCATCAGGTTATTGACACAGACTATAAGCACATCACATAGTATTACCCCTATTTAGGCTGCTGGCTTCTTGTTTAGCAATTGATTTTAAGATTGCACTTTTATTCCCCCCCTAAGCAGAATCCTCCTGCGCTTCCCAAGGTCTGGGCTAAAGACCAAACAGGACCGGGCCGTAGACGTCCAGGGCCCAAGGCTTTTGAATGCCCCGGCGCGTTTAGGCTGGCAAAATCTGTTATCTTTTAAAACTCATTTTTAAACACACTGGCTTTTATCATTTGTTTTTAGCACCTCTATTCTCACATATGCCTGTTTTATTCATTTCTAACCCTGTTTTAATTCTAGTCAGCCCTTTCTATTGATTCAAACAGGCTTTCATTACCATTTTATCATTTGTAAAGCACTTTGTGATACTGTTAAGGGCTACACAAGTTAATTGTTTGACAATCAGCAAAAACAGATAAAAGAGGGAGAGGATAGAGGATGGGAGAGAGAAAAATGAGTGAACAGAGTGAAACAGAGGTTGTGAGCGTTGAGTGTGTGTGTATACACACTCTAGGGTGAAGGGCAAAAGGACCTGACAGCAAAAAGCATCTAGGGATCAGACCTTCAGTGGGGGGAAGAGAGAGAGAGAGTGAGAGAGAGAGAAAGGGAGAGAGGGAGAGAGACTAGGGAGGAAAAGAGGTGAGAGAGAGAGACAACACGCAAAAGAGAGAAAATGACATATATAGGGAGAGAAAGAGCGAGAGAGTAAGGACAGATACACAGAGAGAAAGAGTGCTCATATGGTGACCTTTGTGTCTTCTCATGTGTGAGCGCTGTCAAAGAAAATCACTGGTCCTGTCTCACACACACACGCGCGCGCGCACACACACACACACACACATAGACAGTCAGGACTCGCAGCCACACAAAGCATTTGCCAAAAATAATACTGAAGAGACAAACACACTCTTTCTCCCTCACACACACAAAAAGCATTTTCACAAGAAATACTAAATAGATACACAGACAAACACTCCCTCTCTCACACGTTCACATCCTGTGCTTTCACAAGCCGGAATAGAGATAGACACACACACACAAACACTCAAACACACACACACACACACACACACAGATAGACAAATGGTGCCATCACACATACAGACCTCATACGGAAATCCATGTTTATGTATAATAGATGCAACACTGAAAGCTACTATGGTGCCCTGGGTCAAGTTGTTCTCTAATGCTTTGACTATGGCGCACGCGCACACACACACACACACACACACACACTGCATTCGACACCATGACCCTACACTGTAAAAACAAAGACTGTTCTATATAAATTAGTAAAAAAAACTGTTCTTTTCCAAAAAGCATTTAGCAACTTTCTCTGGTACTATAAAATCTTGTATAGCCAGAACTCTTAGCTCTGTGCCAAGAAGGAGGGAGTGCTACACTGCACATGTGTGGTCCTGTTTATCTCAGTGGCCAGAACATGGCAATGATCACTATCGGTGTAACGGGGTCGTTTCCCACCGGGGCCACTCACTGTAAGGTGCTTTGGTTAAAAGCATCTAGCAAATGGCCCATGTTAAATGGCATGTTACATCAGGCCAAACCGTCTCCTAGGGAACCCTGACATGAAAATGGGCTCCCTTGAGTAGATTTTTCTGATCAAATCAAAATGAATAACTATTTTGTCAAATCAAAGACTACTGCCAATGGCAATTTGACAGTACAGAAGCCACTGTGGAAGCCATGCAGTCACACTGCGGTCACTTCTGTCCTCTCTGAAATCAGTACAATGTGAAAACTCAAATTTTTCTGAACGCTGGAGTCCGAGTCATTTTCTGACCTTAATACTGGGCCAGCTGTCAAAACAGATTGGCACTCTTGTGCTACATGGATCCTTCTTTCAGTGTTCCCATCTTTCACTGATGTTTGCTACGCAGTACATTTTTCTTCTTACCATAATTCCATCCCCAGACCCTTAATACCCTTAAATAATGCACCTTCTCTTCTGGGCCAGAAAAAATATCTTCACAAGAGGTTACTTTGTTATTGGACTGGTGAAAGGATTTTGCAGTCCTCACAAAGACACGAGAACAAGGACGGACAGATACACACACACACACACACACACACACACACACACACAGACAGTGCAGTAGAGGCAGTGACCCTCTGAGAGAAGTCGTCTGCTGTGCCACTTCCTGACATTCAAATGGGAATATGGGAGACTGGTGGGGCACAGAATGCCTGGGGCAGTGTGTGTGTGTGTGTGTGTGTGTGTGTGTGTGTGCATGTGTGTATGTGTGTGTGCATGCACGCGCTCTTGTGTATATCCTTGTTCTTCTATCGTCAGATCATATGTTACTGTGCGTGCATCTGACCATCCAGCAAGGTCCTGTGCAGTCACTCTACAGTGTGTATCTGTGTGCAAGCGTGGGAGAATGAGTGTTTGTGAATTTTGTGTGAATGTGCGTGCAAATTTTCAGACTCAATTCCCGTCATCTTGCACGGACAAGAGCTGTGTTACAGTTACAGTGCTGTCTTTCACACCTGAACAGCAGTTGAGCAGCATCAGAGTGTGTGTGTGCTTGTGAAACTGCACATTCATGGCATGTGAAGTCAAGTCATCTTTAGCTAATCTCTACCTCGATCCTGCCGGTGTCGGGCTGGAAGCCTCTGGCTGGGTCCTCAGTCGTCACTCTGCACTGGATCGCACAGCCGTTGACCCTGATCTTGTCTTGTTTGAGACCGAGCTCTGGCAGGCTGCGGCCCTCACACACGCGCAGCTGGGCATGCACCAGGTCCACGCTGTTGGAAGAGAGAGAGAGAGAGACATGTGAGAAGCTGAATAAATTGATTAAAGCCCTGGAAATTTGGATGTGAATAGCCTTTCTTTTGCCCTGATGTCACGGTGGAGTATGTTTTCACCCTTTCAGCAAGGTTTGAAAGACCAGCAAGGATACTGACTGAATATAAACACAGTTTTTGAAGAGGTAGCTGAAGTGTACTTAGTTTCAAATCAGGACGGGGAGGGCATGGATTTGCAGTGGATTTACAGATTTAACCAGAATCCCTCATTTGGGCAGATGAATCTGTGATACGTCACAAGTAAACAATCCCTCATGGATACTGCTTACTAGCAGGGGGAAAAAAAAAAAACTTTGTTGTGATTTGATGTTGCTGAAACAATGGCTCAGGGATAGGAAGACTAGGGCCAATACAGCCTCACATGAATGAACCCAATGATCAGAAGATGACGAGTTAGAGGGCACACACCCACCACTGCAAAAAAAAAAAAAAAAAAAAGAAAGAAAGAAATGAAAACCTGAGATGGGGTTAAGGAGAAAAACTACAAGGCCTTCTGACATCTAAGAATAATGTGTCATTTTCTCAACTTTGCTATCTTAATTAAATCCAAAAGATAAGACAACACAACTGTCGAGAAATTTGATTTCAGCTTCCTATGGCTTTAACATTTCCATTGAAGTACTTAGCCGAGTAACTTGGAAAAAGTAAATTGTGAAGCCCACAAGTGAACAAGTCAAACAAGTCCAAGGGACAACCGCAAATATGTCTGATTAATTAGTTTGAGAGAAATGTGGCCCTCACACAAATAATGACCTCCATCACTCTTGTAGTCGAAATCGTTCCCATTTGCCCTTTCACAAACTCTGACATGCAAATACTGTACACATGTATGCATTATTCACATGTACCAAAGACTGCATTCATGCCCACGTACGCGCACACACACACACACACACACACACACACACACACACACACAAGCTAGGAACCAGCACTAAAAGGAGGGGTGAGTAGATTATACACTGGTTTCTTCAGTAATTATCCAATATTAAATAATGTGAGAAAGAAGTTGTTTTTTTCTTTCATTCCGATGTGTTGTCACCTTTAACACCGGCTTTAGCTTTTCTGTATTTATTTATTTAAACTTTTAGGCTGACTTGAAACTTCAGCTGGTTCTCTTCCTTGCTGGGTTAAGCTTTATGACCCTGCAGCCCAACAAACTCAAAGCAAGGCTGTGAGAATGTGCTTTTTCCTCCATTCTTTGGACATATATTTCAAATCCAGCAGAGATGGTTCATTAAATTATTTATCCATTCTGCATTTTTTTGGAGAACATGCACACACACACACAAAGCCAGACAATTGGGCACCCTGTCCGCCTTGAAGGGTGAATGAGAGACAGAAGGCAGAGATATTAGCAAACAGGCGTAGATTTTTGGACACCGTCTTGGCAAGAGCTATTTGGCTGCCATCTCCATAATGTCTCAATTAGCCGACGTTCACATTCTGGCCTAGCAGAAGGACAATTATGCATCAGCCTGGTGTGAAAAGTGTTGGTAGAAAGCAGATCCACTCTTGATAACTTGGAGAGGTGTTACTGTCATGTTTTGGTAAGAGTTTTATGAATATGTTCATATTTTCTAAATCAGACTTTTTTTGAAAAACTAAAAAAGGAGGAAAAATTGGAATGAGTCAGTAAATGAGTGATGCCCCAAACAGTTGTTATGGTAATTGGTCTTTGTTTTGCAATTTGCCAGAACCTCAGAGCTGCAGCTGTGCATAGAACACTACACATTAAAGGAGAAGGTTCTGCCTCCTCTACTCTAGCATGTGAAAGGTATTCTGGGCAAAGACTAATTGTTTAGGGAATTCATTCCTGCATTCATTCATTAACCTGACTATTCCTTCATTCACTCATCCATTAATTGCAAAGTGAGGCCAAGACATAGAGGGCACAGAATAATCCTCAAATTGAAACATGGTCTAAGTATTAATTTGTCCATTTATTTGTTCACTCAGTAGCTCACTCATTCATGCATTCATCTCATCACTCCTTAGGGCATCCACACATACAAAGGGAGACAAAAGGAAGAGAAGTACAATGCTACAATGCTAACTGCTGAAAGAAGTAATAGATCAGTGTCTTCTAATGTTTGCCTTTGTGGAGACCTCATTATTAACACCAAAAATATAATGAAGGAAGCATTTTAATATTATGCAAATGACCACATTTCAGCAGCAAATTAGACAACGCTGAGCGTTTTCTGAGTAGAAAGTCAAACATTTGGCATCCAAGCTTAGATTTTTTTTTTTTTTTAATATATATATATAAATCAAGTTTGGCCCAGTTTTTTTTTTGCCTTGCATAATTTCTCAACTTTGAAAACATAAGGCAACACTGATTGAATGAGGACCCTCGAGGGTTTATGAAATTCATTGTATACTAATTTGACTCAGACAAATTAAAGGGCCTGCAGCAACATCTGTCCCTCAGTGCAGCCAGTTACAGTATAAAAGCCCCTTGTTTCATTAGCGAGCTCCACATAAGGCCATGCTACAGAGGCGATGTTAGAAGGGAACGAGGATGGGCATAATGCCCTCAGCAGGAGTAGGCGCTGGAAAATACTTTTAAATCTATAGGGACGATACGCTGAGACCCAACAAACAAAAGTGTGATGACAACAAATACTGTCGGTCGTAATTGTTGGCAAAATTCTGGCTGTGTTAGGGAACAAAGAGGATTAACCAGGCAGCGAGGGGGATTAACCTAACAGAGCTGCACAAAGTCGTAGATGGGCAATATCGCCATCAGTGGGGATGGGGCCTGGCAACCGGGACAAAGGAAATGGGAATGATAGAGTTGGTTGTATAGTATGATGTACAAAGTTATGAAAAATTACTGTTGGCCGTAAGTAGCTACTCTTATGCCCACAGGATGCAGTACATGCATCATCGTCCGAGAACAGACATTTGATTGAATGTGATCCTTGTCTGATCTCCCAACATTTCATGAAATTAGTATGATGTCTTAAAATGCAAATAAGTGCTCTGTGTACAAAAAGTGAGTTTCCCCACCACATAATGATTACTAGTCTATTTCTAGTTGTGTCTCAAAAGGAGAAAACTAGAAACAGGGAGTAGTTCAATATTGAAACAGCACAGAGGACAGTGAGCATGTTGTGGTCGGGTGGTGGATGTGTGAATACGTTTGTTTTCAGCTCAGAAAACCTGGGTTTGATTCCCATCTTATGCCAAAAAGTTTTCTGCTGTGAGTGAAGTCTTCATTTTTAAGTTTTTCTTATTTAACCATGACCAATACCTAAACTTAACCAAAGTTGTTCTACTTGTCAAAACTTACCCCGTGTCCAATTTGTGCAACTGTCAATTTGTCCAAGTCTTGGTATAGTCATATAATCCAATTTGTGGTGGAGGAACGTAATCCTCACATAACTCCTATCCATAACACATATTCTGTTTTTCAGAATTCATGCTCATTTTACAAGACTGTGTTGTATGATCCTGTTAAACTCTCAAGCTCCCCACCTACTTTCCTATTTTGACAATCTAAGAAAATCAGAAATAAAAGACAGAAAACCCCAAAAATGTCATGCACAATATATTTTGTCTAATCCTTTGAATTTTTACATGTTTTCCAGTAGAGCCTGAGTTTGCATTTTTTTTTGTGTTATTGTGTTGAAAGGATGTGTCTTTTTTTTCTCGAGTTTTGCATGTGTATTGCATGAGATCAGTAAGTGACGAAACTCTGAACACAATCGCCTTGATGGAAAAAATTAGGAAAAGAAAGCCCAGGTTGAAAATAACTGGAATTATCCTTTAAACGTGTCATGTAAAACATTGTCTATTCACATCATAGGGTTTCTGAATGTTCCAGCAGTGCTTTACCTAGCTTAGGGCTTCTGAATGATGACTAATTTGTCCATTTATCCATTTATCTATTCATCTGTTCATTATATCCTTCAGTTTATTTCTTCTAAAATCTAAAAGGAAAAATGGGACCCAGAAATGTCATGTAAAATACTGTGTCAATTCTATGCTTTTAACTTTTAAAATGAGCAGGGCATTGTTCTGCCTTGCTTCAAGCTTCTGATGTGTCTTAAGTGTGAGTTTATTCTTTATTTTTGACAACCTGAAGGAAAATATTAATCTTTTAAACTGCCAAGCCTAATATTCAGTCTTTATTTTCCTGCCTGACATCTGTGAGTGTTTTCCGGGTGTGCCGGTGCCTTGCTTAGGGCTTCTGAATGGCTGCCAACTTTTTATTTAATCTCTGACAATCTAAAAGAAAAATGGAAACCCCCAAAAGTGTCATGCAAAACATTATGTCTACTCACTGCATCAGCTTTCTAAATGTCTTTCAATCCCTTTGCCTTGTTTATACAGTAGCAGCCAAGTATTCTCCTCCTGACTGTAGTTTTATTTCCTCTGACAATCTCAAGGAAACTGACAAGCCCCCAAAATGTCACGCAGCAGGCTTCCTTAGGGCTTCTGATTGGCGTCTACAGACCTTATGTTTGCTCCCTTGTAAACTCACCAGCTAATTAAGCATATGATAGAAGAACCCACCGAGATATATCAGAACGCATAACCTCATGGAGTTCCTAATGATTTGCAGGCCAGGACTGGCCGCATTCCCAGTTGTCTTCATTGGAATCAGTGGCCAGATCTCATCGCAGCACCTGAATGAGTATTTGACACAAAATGCATTTGCATCTGCATGTAATCAGGAGAATGGTTCATATTCAGGTTTACATGTTATTTGGGATAAGCAGCGTATACGCCGCCTCATCCCACTGACATATATCCCTACATACATGAATTAACTGAATATTACTGTGGATGCTGCTGACAGCTACAGTGAAGAGTATAAGGTGTATTCACATGCCTCATTATCCCAAATAGTGGCTCACTGCAGGCATCATGTGGGCTTCAACCTTATCTGGGTCAGTGTAAACAGGATATGATGTTTTCATGTGGCAACTCAAAAACCAAATACTTGAATAACGGTGACTGTCGTTCTAATACAGGCCACATGAAATTTGGGCAGTGATATTTTAGTGAAGGGTGCTGCTGGAAAAATCCTAAACTCAACACTTCCAGACTAAAGCTCCACCTTTTAAGGACACCAAGTGAAATCAGACGAAGTTTCTCTCCAAGTAGCTTCAAAGATAAGCAAAACCCTTTTATCTGTACTCTAGGTCAATGTCATGCACATATTGTTTATCCACTGATGCAAATGCTTCATTTGAGCTAAAGCAAGTCTTTACTCAATAATATATTCAAACCTGCAACGCCATTTAGTTTTGGCTGTGCTATTACATCAACATAAAGAATTCAGTTGTCTTGAATGTCTTATCAGCCACACGCCGTGTTAGGCAGTATGAAAAATTATGAAAGACCATGGAACCTGTTCTTTCATTTAAAAACATCTAGCACTGTAAAAGTGAGCCTGACTATGTTAAATCACATTATGACACCGATACATGTATAGATGAAGTGCTACAGGATTGGTTTAGCCAAATTTGGGTTGAACTCCTGTGGCTATTTAAAGGAAGGTTAGCCCATTGTGTTGGAACTGGAGATGTCACGCCTCTTTAACGCCACCTGGACCTTTTAGTAGATTAATGGGGTGCTGCGACAGGCATGAATGATGGGTTTTTAAAGGGAAACACCACTCAATTCAAGAGCCTAGATAATACCATGGTGGATGTTGACTGGTAAATATTGAACTGTCATGAGTATACACTTTCACTTCCATTACGGAGGCAATATGACTGTGTTAAGGAGCTGGGACATCAAGTTAAAAGAATACACCAAGTTCTTGTCAAATGACCTCTCTACCTCAACTTCCTATTATGCAACAATTGATACCACTTTAACCTCAGTTTGTTCAGTAGTTAGTTTTTTGTGATGTTGCTAAGCTAGCCTATGCCATCCACTAAAACGCGCTACTGCAACAGCGGCAAATCATCTTGTTTCACACTGGCTAAGCTGATCAAGCTATAAGACAAAGTATAGATATGTATTTCAAAGCTGAATTTCATCAAAATTCCTCTTTAAGTCAGGTTCATCATAGAATTACTACAGGCCAACTCCCGAGTCACAGTGCAAGAAAGGTTTCATTAAAATGTAATCCTATGAAAATGAATGATCTTGTCTGCCCATAAGTTATGCAGAGGCGTAAATTGCTGGGGCTGCAGAGATCAGAGCAGAAGATGTATATTGTACTGACCTGTGACATGGTGAGATGAGCGCATGCACACGCACACACACACACACACACACACACACACACACACACACACTCACAACCTCCATCCTTGACTTTCTTAATGCTTTCTTTTCCCATAAATTCTGACATACACAGAAAGGTATATGCACATTATTCTCACATATCAAAGAAGGCACTCATGTGCATGCTCACGCACACACACACACAGGCTAACCTGACTGGACAGGTTAGCCATTATCACAGTACAAGGAAAGTACATTAGCCTAATACTCAGCAGAACCTGAGGACACACACACACACACACGCTCTATATGAAACTCTCTGGTATGCACACACACAACTCAGTCTCAAACTGTCACATGTACACACACGCGCACACACACGCACACACCGTGACCATGGAGGCTGAGCGCTAATTGCATATCATTTTCAGTCTTTTCACTCACAGCTCGTTAGCAAGGGAGAGGGGGATGGCTGTCTGCCCAGAACTAAAAAGGAGAGAGAGAGAGAGAAGAGGGAGAGGAAGGAAAGAGGGGGCAGAGAGAGAGAGGGGAGGGGGGGGCAGGATGTTTTGACCAAAAGAGATGAAGAGAGAGAAGGGGAAAATGAAAAGGAAAGAGGAGGGAAAGAAAATAGTCTGCCCTAGTCTAGAGATGCCGGAAGAGAAAGCGGATGAAGCAGATAGAGAGATAGAGAGAGAGAGATGACAGCTACGGGGAGAGAGAGCAAAAGAGGGAGGGAGGGAGTGAGGGAGGGAGAGAGAGAGTGGGAGTATGGGAGAGGATGAAAAGCTGGAAGCCAAAACTGAAAGAGCGAGTGAGCGAAGGAGAAGTGGGAAAAGTGGGAGTGTGGAAGAGATTGGATTTGGCCTCGCTCAAACAGATGAAAGGAAAGAAGGCGGTGGGAGGACGTGAAGGTGGGAGGGAGGAAGGAGAGAGCGAGGGAGAGAGAGCGAGAGGGGAAAGGAGGGAGGGAGTGGGGTTGGGAGATGGGAGGAGAGAGAAAGAGGGAAGGAGGGTTGGAGGGAGAGATAGAGGGAGAGTGGGATAAGACGGATAGAGTGTGGGATGACAGGGATAAGAGCTGGACGGCCATGTCGAATGGAGGAGCGAGGGAGGGCGGAGAAGGAGGAAGGGAAAAAGGAACAACTCAGGGCGAGGGTGGAAGATGCTACATGAGGGAGAGAGAGAAAATGAGGGACGGAAGCATGGAGGAGGAGGAAGGGGGGTGGAGAAAGTAGGATAATCTTATGGAAAGAAACTCAAAGGCAGAGAGAGAGAGAGAGAGAGAGAGAGAGAGAGAGAGAGAGAGAGAGAGAGAGAGAGAGAGAGAGAGAGAGAGAGAGAGAGAGAGAGAGAGAGAGAGAGAGAGAGAGAGAGAGAGGAATCCGAGAGGTAAAGGGAGAGTATGAGGGAGAAAGAGAGAGAGACAGAAGTTTGCTATGGCACACTCAAGAAAAGGGAGGAAGGTAGGGAGGAAGGAAGGAAGTAGTAAGGAAGGGAGGGAGGGAGGGAGGAAGGTAGGTTGATGAAGAAGAAGGTGAGAGCCAGGCAGAGATGGCGCGACGGAGAGTGTGAGCAAGAGAGGAAGGCGAAGGAGAAGATCGGTAATACAGACTCTGTTTGCAGGGATGCCACTGCGCTCTGACCACCTGGTGTGTTATCCTAGATGCATATAAGCATTTTTTGAGAAAGAGAGGGTCGCACTCAGAAATATATCATTCACTTCATTTAATTGTTCATCTGCCACAGAACGTTTTCTGCCATCTGGCCTTCATCAGTGTGTACAAAGTCAATACTGTGCATTGTAATTTCAAACAACTTCATCTGAAGTACATCCACCATCCAGTTAGACATACTGAAATAACAATATATAAAATTAGCATTATTCACAAAGCATATTCCAAAACAACTATGGCTATCACTGTGGGCCTCAGGTTTCTCACCGTTCATAAATCAGTTCAAACCAATATCTGGCAAAAACCTTTAAACATGTAAATATAATCAAGGGATCAGTACAGCCCCCAAAGTTATATCTGTTATCAAAGCCACCCTTACTAATTTAGTATAATGTAACTTTGAACAATTTTCTTAATTCCATACAAAGTGACTTAAACTTTTTGAACTTTTTTTGAATGGCAGGAACAGATAACACTCTGGAAGATATAGTGTCACTCGACATCAAATTACATTCTTCATTCATGCCAGCAGGATAAAGGGTTTTTGGCTGATGTATCCAAAAACACTCCCGTTGTAAGAGTCATTTTTCATGATTACCACCTCTTCGGTTGAGCCACACTTTTTCAATTCCAATACATTTTAGATCCTCAACTTTGTGCCCATGTTCACAGAAATGGCATGCCACGGGTGATGTCATGTCTGCCCGTCTGATGCTACTTCTGTGCTCACTGACCCTAATTTTCAACTTTCGAGATGTTTGACCTATGTAGTATTTGTTACATTGACAGAATAGTAAATAAATTACATGGGTCGTGTTGCAAGTGATTAGGGATCTGATTCTGTACTCCTTTCCTGTGTGTGTGTCACTGAATTTGTCAGTTTTCACCATATTGCCACATGAGGTGCATGATCTACAAGGGAAATTTCCCAAAATTAATGCCTTCGGTCTAGCTGAATGTGAATCAGCCTTCACCAAGCGATCTCTCAAACTTATTGCCCTCTTGTATGTGAACAAAGGAGGATGTTGGCAACTGTTGTTCAGTGACCTGTCGGATGACAGAATATGCCAATGCTTCATAACTGTAGATTTAATAACTGAACTGAAAGAATTATAAGTTAGAACACAATTTGCAGAGTACAATCTTTTTGTTTTATTTTTCTTAGCAAATAGCTGTTTTCTTTCTGTTTTGTTCACATTCTCCATCGCTGAGTGCAGGCATGATTCTGGGTAACCCTTTTCTCTGAACCTGTGTGACATGTTCTTACTTTGCGAGGTGAATTAATCTTCTGTGCTACAGATGCGTTTAAGCCTGTAAAGTTGACTCACAGATAGGCTTCTTTTTAGGGACATTGGATGGTGGCTCTCGAATTTTAATAGATTTTTTTGTCAGTTGGTTTTCTAAAGATTGTTGTGGTTATTTTGTCTCCATCTTTGATTAGTTTAACATCCAAGAAATGTATAGATTCTAAACTCTTTTCCATTGAGAAAGAAATTGATTCAATGCACGAGTTTAAATAAGAAAAGAATCTTAGAAGTTCCTCCTCATCACCTGACCACATCATAAAGATGTCATCAATGAATCTGGAATAATGCTTAATATATTGTCTATAAATATTGTTGTTGTAAATAAAGTCTTCCTCAAATTTGCCCATGAAGAGGCATGCATATGTGCAAGCAGAACGGGAACCCATAGCTGAACCATACTGTTGTTGATAGTAACCATTCTCAAATAAAAATACATTCTTATTGAGGATGAACTGCATTAGTTCACTAATAAACCCATTAGGGGGTGTCTGCTCTGCCCATCTGTTTAACAAATAACTTAATGATTCTAAACCCAAGTCATGCGATATATTGGTATATAGAGATGTTACATCGAGAGTCACCAACCAATCACCATTATTTATATCTTTGACTGAATCAATCCTGATAAGGAAATCAGTTGTATCCTTGATATATGAAGGAAGACCCCTAACCAATGGCTGAACATGATCTACAAATTTGGAAAGGTTTTCAGTCAGAGATCCCTTGCCAGAAACTATGGGACGAAGGGGGGGGGTGTGAACTTTGGGTATCCATAAATCACAGGTGTGATAGGGAATTTATTGAGCAAAAACTTTGCCTCTTTTTCGGTAATCCATTTATTGTTTTGACCCCTTTGGATAATAGTATTCAACTCATGTATATAGTTCTGTGGGATTCACAAGTAAATTCCTGTAATATTTTTTATCCATCAACATTTCCTTTATTTTTTCGTTGTATTTACTTGTGTCCAATATGGCTATACCCCCTCCTTTGTCACATGGCTTTATTGTGATGTTCCTATCTTTTGTTAAGTCATCTAAGGCTTTTCTCTCAGCGTGCGTGAGATTCTTGAGGCCCACAGTGATAGCCATAGTCGTTTTGGAATATGCTTTGTGAATAATGCTAATTTTATATATTGTTATTTCAGTATGTCTAACTGGATGGTGGATGTATATCAGATGAAGTTGTTTGAAATTACAACGCACAGTATTGACTGGCAGTGAAATTCTATGTGATTCCATTCTATGTGATGTGTGTCCATGTGATTACAACACCACAATGATTAGAAATTAGGTTCACCTGGCAACTTATCTGTCCCCTATAAATAAGGAACGTATTCCTTCATTTGTACACACTGATGAAGGCCGGATGGCCGAAAATGTTCTGTGGCAGATGAACAATTAAATGAAGTGAATATATGATGTGATATATTTCTGAGTGCGACCCTCTCTTTCTCAAAAACGGTAATACAGACGCCATCATGATAAACAGATTGCTCCTCTAACCCCGCCCGCCCAACACACACCTCTTTTTAATCTCATCCACTCTTCTCCTAACTACTATTCCTCTCCTCGCCTCTCATCTCCTTTCCTCTCCACACTCCACACCTCTCCTTCCTCTGTTTACCTCTCCTCTCATGCTCCCTCCTTTCTTCCCCTCTCCACTCATCATCTCAACGACTTCTTCCATCTCCGGCTCCCTCTCCCCCCTCCCACATGTGACCTCGAAATGCAAAACATTTACTCCTTTTGAAGTGAACACTTCTGATTTCATAACTTTCATTAGTGCATTGTGTGTGAGCACACACTGTATCAGTGTGTGTGTGTGTGTCTTAGAGCCCGGGTATGTACGTGTTCACATAAACCGTGTCTCCGGTAAATACATTTTTCAAGATGGCTCCGGGGCAAGTGGTTCAGTGCAAAGCAAAAACGTATTTCTCGTTTCAGGAAAACTAATGCAGACTCTCGTCTACCGAACACACACACACACACACACACACAAACAAACAAACTCTTGTCTAAATAAATGACTGGAAATACAGCCAACGTGCTTCCAAGTGGGGCCTGGAGGAATGGAAATGTAGAAAAACAGAACATAACAGAGAAACTGGGAGAGATGGTTGGGAGGAAAGGAACAGAGGGATGGATACACAGACACCAAGACGACAAACAAAGACTAGATCAAGGGGGAATAAATGGAGGGGGATCCATGGAGAGAAAGAGAAAGTAGGGAACGGGAGGAAGGAGAAGTGACGGACAGATGGAAGGCTATGGAAAGGACAATAAAGATGCGGGGATAAATGGAGTGAGAGAAAATAGCGAGAGAAAATATGAAAGACCAACAAACGAAGATAGAGTAAAAGAGAGGGGAGGGGGGGTGACGGCGAGGAGGAAGGCATCGAGCCTCCAATCTTGTTCTGTATGAATTTCATTAGACGGTTTTAGACAGCAAACATTGAGAAAAAGAAAGAAGAGAGCACAGCGAGGGGAGGTGAAGAACGGGGAGACAGACGGAGGGACGCGTTGTCTGCATGAGAGAGGGGAGGAAATAAGAAATTCGAATCATTGTGGCATGAGGATGGCATTTTGACATCAATTTAGCTAGCAGCCAAATACTACGCTGCCTCCTCAATCCACCAATCCGAAGAGAATACGGTAGGAGATGGAAGGAGGGAGGAAGAACGTGATGAAGAGAGGCGAAGAGAGCAAAAAAAAAGAGAAAGAAACACAATTTATCAGTATGAGAGGAGAGGAAAAAGGGGAAAAGGGAGTGGAGAATGGGGAAGAAGAGGGAGACGAGGAGAGAAAGGATGGAAAGGGAAGGGACAGATGAATAGAGAAGGGAGAGAGAGAAAAATGATGGAGAAAGAACACTGGAAAATGGACAGAGTGGAAACAGACAAGAAAGGAGGGGGGGCTATTACACAAGGTTAACACTCATGTAAAAATATGTGTAAAAAAATAATTATTCTAGGTACAGAGGAAACAGAAGAATGGAGGAGGAGAGGGCGAAGAGGTGGCGGAGGGTGGAGAATATGGAAGAAGCACACATCCACACATACACCCACTCACACAAACACAGGATCCTATCTGATTATATCTTCTCTCCTTTTCCGCTTGTTTTTCCCCCTATTTTCTCAGGCCAGACTATTAGCCCATTAATTAATTCCTGCTTTCCTTGTTATGAAGCAGATGGAAGGGAAAAGGAAAGGAGAGGAATGCAAAACAACTCGGGCGTCCAGAAGGCAGAGAGGAACGAGATGAGAAAGGCCGAAAGGAAGAGATGGAGAGAGGGGGGGGGGAGGCAGAGAGGCAGAGGATGCAGGTAAGAGGAGGGGGAAGACAGAAAAAGACAAAAAAGAGGGGAGAGAGGTGGGGAGAAAGAAAATACAGAGAAAAACAGAGACAGAGGGGAGGAAAAAAACAGAAGAACTCCATATACAGTATTTCCATCATGTCAGCCTGATGTAGGTGCACATTAACACTGAGCACATCCTGCATGTGAGGTCAAACTATATACACGATACTTAAAACATTCAATAACTCGCATATGCCAACGTACATGAACATAGAGCTCCCTGTCCTCCCCTCTCTGTCCATCCTCCGTGATCAAAGACTTTTTAGGAATAGTTTTACAGCATGGGGATTTCTGTAAGAGCGTGGCCGTGTTTCACATGGTGTCATTTGAAGGCATTAGCATTAATCTATCTTCTTAAGCCTCTCAGTCACAGGCCTGTGAGGCCTCCGAGTCTGTGATGGAGTCGTATCATTGTCAGCTCTTCTCTTGTACGCCACGTGTACAAGCTGCATTGATGCTGTATGGTAAAGGATGGAGAGAACGCAGCATCTGCCACTTCAGAGAGCAGGTTAGACCAGGTCCCTGTGTCCGTAAGAAGTAGCTTGCAGAATCTGATGCATCAAAGGTGCTACATATAGCACTTTAACATCAATAAATCATTACATTACATACATTTTTGAGACAGGTAATTACTATAAACAAATGAGGCCATCAGTAAGAAGATTGGCAGCCTCTACACTGGTTCATTATTAAATTTATTTATTTTTTTAGACCAACACTAGCAGTAACAATACCCCTGGAATGAGATACAGTTTTGTTTACTGTAATCTTACCAAGGTATCAAAATTTATTTATTTTGTTTTAATCCATATCCCAGTGTACCAACTTAGCAGTGCTCGTTCTTATCATTCAAGGCCTTCTTGGGAATCAGTATGAGTCAGGAGTCCCCTAGGTAAGGCCTCGGTTGCTCTGTAAAACTGCCGTATAATGATGCATCCCATGTTGCACGTTTGCTGATTAAACTCTGATATTGACCTGTTGTCCAGCTCCAAGGCGCTTCATTGACTAAACTCTGGTGTTAGTGATTCAGAATTGGCTTTGTCCTGAGGCTTTAAGTCTGACCAAGCTCCAAACCCTTGAACCCATTTTATTCCAGTCTTTCATGTTATAAAACTCTATACTCACATATCCATTCGAGACATATATACAATGTGTACAATGTCAGCACACAGGGGCAGCCAAGCTGATAAACATCAAGGCTACATTTCTGGGAGAAGATGTGGTCTGCCTAAGGTATTTTTTATGAGTCAAAGACGTGGCACTAAATGGATTTGGAGTTCCTCTTATAGTGTGTGCGTAAGTCACTGAATATCATGCACACATACGCCTATCAATAAACTGTGTGGCCTTCTCACTCTGCAGAGCTGAGTGTGCCCAGTCCTCGACAAACAGAATGTACTGTGAATGCATCTTTGAGCTAAGAGGTAAGTGACCGCCTACATACAGTGGAGACCTGGCTCGAGTCTTAAATGGATGCAGGTATGTCATTGGGGTTATCAAGTGCAAACTGCCAATCACAGATGTTACATTGAACTGGGCCCACAACACAGCCAGGGGGTTAAAGAGTTAAAGCCCCCCATGCCCCCTGCATAACCACTCACACACCTACACAAACTTACACATGTATTTATACTGTGCGCTTCACTGTACATTTTTCTGCATCTTATCAGTATATTCCAGGTATCTTGGAGTGAAAATCTGCCATGTAACAGCATTTCATGTGTTATTCTTGGATCTTATTCTAGCTCTTCTCTCTCACATGATGCTTCTGGGTAACAGGAATGTTGCATGGGAATTATGGCTCTGACCTTGAGCAGGCGCTGCAAGTAACTGGGTGATGGGTTGCTTTATTCTCACCGACTCATGCACTGTGGGCAGTGCATGAGGCTCTGATTGCATCTGTGTGGTCGAGGGCATCGTTTTTTGAGACACTTATTCCTGCAGCTTCTCAAATTGTAGCTGTAGAGAACTGGGAAGCTTTGGATGGCTGTAATCAACTTCTTGTCCATTATGCACTTTCAGGCAACTTTCATTAATGAAACAAAATCGCAGAAATCTGAATGGCGAGTTTCCAGGGTCACTCAGCTCTTTAGGAAATGAATGGACTTCTGGAAACCTGTTGATTATGTCGCTCGCAGTGTGAACTCAATGTTACACTCCTTATGTTTTGCTTGTAATGTTGGTGATTTAGGAATTCAAGCTTATTCTACTGTTGCCCTCACTGCACTGCATTTCACTCTGGCTATGAGCGTCGGCCCATGCGAAAATGTAAATAATCTGACACTTTATTCTCTTGCCCCAGTGTAAGTGTCTTGCTCAAGGGCATGTCAGCTGTTGCCCCCCGGGGGCTTGAACCCTTCTCTCTCACCACTAGACCACTCTGCTGCACCCAAATGTAATGTAAAATGTCTCTCCCAAAGCTTGGGAATCAGACAACAGACAAACAGACTCATTCTGTGGACACACAAGGTTCATCTCAACCCATCCTTCTGGTCCGTTGCAAACCGGGGAGGGATGAGAAAGGTTACTGTGAACACGTAGTCCATTATAAAAACACAGATTAACTGCTTCCAGCTGTAATTAGTAATATAATCCTCTGCAATACTCAGAAACATTACCTCCAAAAACCATTTGAATGCCTCATTTGAATTACCAACATTATGATTAATCATTATTTCAAGATGGATGGAATTGTGTCTATAATCTCGTAACATTAAACATCCATCCATTCTTTTAACTTCAAAATGTTTTGAGTAATCCAAAAAGTTATTAACTTTTCAAAAGTATATCTGTAATCCGATGACTCTTCTTCCTAATGGACTAAAGTCAGCAATCCTGTAATCGGTTACAGAAATCCAATTATGCGTAATCCATTACTCACCAACCCTGCAAATCAGATATACCACAGTTCAATTTCAGTGGTATGCCCCTTTAAATCAAGATTGTAATTTTAAAGGATGACATTCAGAAAAAGTGGTTATGCGGAGCACAGGTCTGCAAGCAGGCTCATATACACAAATACATAGAAGACGCTCATGCACACTAGTACACACACACCAAAAAATGCAAAGGCCCATATAGGGCTGATAAAATGCAATCCAAGTTCTCTCACTCGGAAAATTGCACAGTGGAAGTCACAAATAGAGAGAGAACGAGAGAGGAAGACAGATAAATAAGCCCACACATACAAATGCATGCACACACACACAATCACAGATGTGTGCAAACACACACAAGTACACATGTAGTTAAAAATGCATCAACTACTATCAACCACTGCACATTTGGCACACGCATAGAAAGCTATCCAACACGCACACACTGTGCACGCACACACACACAGCACACGTCTGCGATAACACAAAAGCACATGCAAACACAAACACAAGCGCCTATTATGAAACACACAGAAATGCACACGCACACACACAAACACATTATGACACAAACCTATGAGTCACAGACCAGCCCAGATAACGTGATAAGTGTAAAATACGAGCTGTGCCGGAATAAAATGGAGGCAACGATGAGACAATACATGGGGGGAAAGGAAACACCATGCAATAAATACAACATGAAAGAGAAGAATGAGGGGAGCAGGGGAGAGGAAAGAACAAACACAGAAGGAAGCAAAACTATGCAGTTAACAGCTAGGAAGATGGTGGGAGAATGAGACTGAGAAAGGCAGGAAAATAGACAGGCGGAAAGGAAAAAACAGACAATTCAATTTGCTACAACTAGCGACAGACCATTTTGCTACACATTTGCACACAGAGAGAGAGCGAGACAGCGAGAGAGAGAGAGAGCGAGAGAGCGAGAAAGAGAGAGAGAGGAAGTAGAGGAAGAAGATGCCACGTACTGTATGTGTCAAACCAATAATGTGCATCACTGATTTAACATGGAAACTCATAATCTCCATTTCAATCTCTATTTTTTTTTTTTATACTAGACCTGAACATGTACGTACAGGCGTAGAAAACCAATTCACACATTGTGTAATTGCAAAACTCATGGCCGTCATTGTGAAATCTGAAAATAAAGTCAGTTTCTGAATCCCTGAAAAGGTGGCGGAAAAAAAAGGTGTGGAGACACAAGGCCATTCCTCCAACAGCTGTGTTTACTCTATATACTGGGAGCGTCATGGGTTCCAGTCCCATGGGTGAACTGCCAACTCGCTGTCATGCTGCAGCAGAGTGAAGAGACGCGGAGGGAAAGAAATAGGTGGCTGTATACTTCAAAAACATGCACACCCATGTGTCCACGAACATGAAAATGCACGTGCACACACACAACCACACAGTTAAATGTAAACAGGCATACACAAACAGGTGAGCGTCCACACATGTGTATGCAAAAACACACACACACACACACACACACACACCCACCCCTATCCTCGCTCTTGGAATTTAAATGTACAGGTCTGAGACGCATACAGCATGCTACATTATAACCGTGTGTGGGTGTGTGTGTGTGTGTGTGTGTGTGTAGTGGGGATGGAGTCACCAGGTGTCTTCGCAATATAGAGCAATGCCCAGCAGGACACCATTCTAATTGCACCCAATGCTCCGAGCAGCGGCGCACGTGTGTGTCTTTGTTGCATGTGCTGCATGTATCCGTGTGCTTGTGTTTGTATGTGCGAGCAGGGGAAGTCTGCCGCGCTTGACAGCATCACAGGCAGGGAGATGAAGAGCGGCACATGAGAGGAACTGGCCTTATAAAAAAAAAAAAAAAAAAAAAAAAAAAAAGATCATCTCGACAGGGTTCTGAGCGCCACGCACCGGCAGGTAAAGCCTTGTGCGAGTCAGACAGCCCGGCAAAGCGGCAAAGCTTCCTTTATGGCACCGTCTAGCTGGGAGGGATTTCATCTGTCATTCCAGCCCTTTATATTCCGCTCACAGCTCTCTGACTAACAGGCTGGAGGATAATTTGAATGTGAGCGGCGGCGGCTGGCATGGGTGGGTGGAGGGAGGGGTGAAGGGGGGGAGGGGTGAAGGGGGGGGGACATAACCTAACAATATTGGCTAACATGACCTGTGATGGGTCGGTTCAAAATTGCGCCGCTCCAATACCTTTTCACACCCTTCAGCGGGTCGAGCACATGTCATACTGACTGGACTGATGCTATGAGAAATCCCTGCTCTAACCAGATGAAAACCAGCCTCCTCATTAACAACTCCGATCTGTCAGCTACATCCAGGCAGCTTCCACGGACTTCAGGTTAGGACCAAGGAATGAAGGCAGGAGTCACCTTTCCTATTTTCAGCACGTGAGGAAGATTGCATCCCACCCCCACGCCCCCACCACTACCCCGAAACCCTGTCCCAGGGCCTTACCCACAATCCCCCTCTTTTTGATGCCGAATTCTCTGGTTTTCCCCGAGTCTTTGATATGACTTGGCTGGGAAGCCCCGAGCCTGTGAAAAGGGCTTAGGAGGAATCCAAGAGGGATTACTGGACGGAATGTATGGAAATTACAGTTTAATTTATCATTTAGGTCATGGTAATTCATGCAAATTAGGATTTTATTAATTCCAACCTTGGGTTTAAATGGTGAGCTCTTGCAGGGTGTGCAATCTGTGTCAGGAGCACACATGAAATGGATAGTGTGGTGGCGTAGGAAACATATACAGTAGGTCATGTCATTTTATATAAAACGTCGATAGAAAAGAGGTCACCTTCATATAAACATTTTCTACAGCGTTATTAGAGTACAACTTCCCATTCGCTGGGCAACTGAACAAAGGACAAAACACAGGAGGGAGTTGTTGTGTTGAGGTGTGTTGCTCAGGTGCATAACAGCGAGAACGGACACTGCGGGTGCAGAGGAATAACCTGCAGCAAAATGTGCTCCACTCATTTTCTGGCTCTTTGCATTCTAGTGTTGTTTCTTGCATCTCTTAATTGCTTCATTGCTAATGGCTACTGGCAATTATCTTTATTCATGAATGATGAGTAATGCTGCTGTTTATCTGTGTATGTATTATCTCATATGAATCTCTACTAAAAGTCTAAAACATAATGTTAGGGGCCTAAGCATTGGAACACTGAGTTAAATTTGGTCTTTAGCATAAAAACATTTCATATCAACCAAAAACAATGACGGCTGTGATTATAATCATGATAAGCATCCCTCCCATTATCCTCTCTCTCTCTCTCTCTCTCTCTCTCTCTCTCTCTCTCTCTCTCTCTCTCTCTCTCTCTGGTGTCAGGACACACAGGCACGCACACACACAGTTGCGTCCCTCATTCTTATTCATCTGCTTACTTCTCAATCACTCACTGTACGCTTCGCTGCACAATTATAATCACCTTAAAATGATTTTATGACGTACTCGCAAAAACAAACAAAAACTCTCCACCAAGTGTGGACACACACACACAAATAAAAATGTTCAGGCATACAACTGACACAAGCAAAACTACACAAATTATACAAAATAGCAAAGTATAAAAAGGTGTATTGAGTTGTATACTGCATTGCATAGACACATATACTCTTCTTGCATTTTACACAAATCTGCAAGCATAATATAAAGGCTGATTCAGCCAATTATTATTACACACACAATTTACACAAACACACACACTCTTGTAATTAGTATAACCATTATCTAGCTTATTACAAAGCATCCAGGCATGTCATCTACACATATAGCTCAGCAATATTTCCTCGTCAGTTGTTACCTTTATGGACACACACACACACCCACACACACACCCTCTGTGTAGCCAGAGGAAAGCTGCAGATTGTTTACTATTGCATGTGTTTCCTTGTGGCACTGAGGAAGACAGAAATGGACAGGACACACAGTGGAGAGGAGGAGGCGGCAAGAGGGATGGGAGGATGGCAGGGGGTCAGAAACTCAATAAGAGCCCCCGAGCCAAAAAAAATACATGAATAAAGGAAAAAGTATGGAGGAGGAGAGAGCAGCAGAACAGAGGTTAAGAGAGGACAAGTGGAAGGAGAGAGGGAGAGGAGAGAGAGGGATGGAGGAACAATAAAAAAGGGAGAATCTCTTCAAGAGGAGGAGGAGAGGAGGATAGAATAGAAGGGAGGAGAGAAGGGGGAGAGGACAGTGGCCATTTTCCAAACAAGCAATATGCCTACAGGATGTGAAAACTTTTTGATTAGTACAAGTCTGTTATCAAGTAGCTTTTGATCCAAAGTTCACCTTTTTTTTTTGGCTTTATATTTATATTTTACCCCGCCAAGAAAAGCAAAGAAGTGTGAGGGAGCGAAAACTAAATAAACGCTAAATAAACGCTGATGTGGCAGCGACTCCTCCGACTCCCACATTCAGGAAAGAAATCAAAGCCAAGAGAAGAGAGCTGGAGACAGGCTACTGGCTGCTGGAGCAACAGTCAACGAGCAGGGAAAAGAAGGTCAAAAGTAAAGAGAAAGGAAAAAAGAAAGAAAGAAAGCACGCAAGCTGGAAAGAACAAAATCAAAGGAAGAAGCGAGAAAGAACAAATCGCTGGATTCGCAAAAAGAGAACAAAAGACACCAGATAACAAATGAAGGATAGAGCAAAGGCATTACAATGCATCATGCCGATTGCCTCCACAGTGAAATCCATTAATGCAGGAATCCTCTGCAGACTGAACATCTCTAGGAGTGCGGGCCCGGAGACGTCGGTCCAGCAGCCCGCCGTGCTTCATTCCTACAGCAGCTCCGGGACAGTGGCTGACTCACCCTCTTCTTATTCACCTCATGTCCGCTCCCCCTCTCCATTTCCACTACTCATTTGTCAGACCCTCTGTCAATTAGTGCATGGCTTTGTTTCTTTCTTTCTTTCCATCTCTCTCTGTCTCTCGCTCACTCTCTCTCCCCTCCCTGTCACTCTTTCTCAGTCTGATGAAGATGGAGAGCGGTCATTTAAGACTAATTAGCTAGCCTAAACGGACAAATAACCAGGTGCAAACACACACACTTCCTTACAAGCGCTGACACGTTAATGCGCGCGCACACACACCCGCCCACACACTACACAAACAAAATAAAAAGGCAAGAAAAAGGGTCTTGCACTTTCTCTCAAACTCACACGAATGCGCACACACACACACACACTTTCGGATGCGCAGACACAGACACGCAAAAAGCAATAAAGGCAAAAACAATGCTCACTCAATTTCTCTGACACACAAAAACATGCGCTCGCACACACATACTCTCCAATTCTCTCCCTTTGTCTCCAAAATTGTCAAGCACAAAAGCAATAAAAGCAGGAGAACGCACCCTCTCTCTCTTTCAAAGACTCACCATCTTTTGGGTGCACTTCTGAAAAGGCAATACTACATGGCAGCCTATTCATCTGCTCATCTTGTTGCTGTATTTACAACTAAACACAATGAAGGCAACTCTCTAAAGAATTCTCTCGCTCTTACACACACTTTCAAACAGCAGCATTACATGGCAGGCTATTCACTTGCTTGATACAAAGAACCTAATGATAGCAGTTTTTCATTCACCAATACAGATTCTGAGTATTAATCTTGGAAGTATTAGCCAATACCAAGTGCTGATTTGATCCATTACTTTTACAGAACGCTACAAATGTATAT